>NC_141774.1:0-7500 GCF_051362555.1 Lingula anatina | reverse complement strand
GGGTTAGGGTTAGGGTTAGGGTTAGGGTTAGGGTTAGGGTTAGGGTTAGGGTTAGGGTTAGGGTTAGGGTTAGGGTTAGGGTTAGGGTTAGGGTTAGGGTTAGGGTTAGGGTTAGGGTTAGGGTTAGGGTTAGGGTTAGGGTTAGGGTTAGGGTTAGGGTTAGGGTTAGGGTTAGGGTTAGGGTTAGGGTTAGGGTTAGGGTTAGGGTTAGGGTTAGGGTTAGGGTTAGGGTTAGGGTTAGGGTTAGGGTTAGGGTTAGGGTTAGGGTTAGGGTTAGGGTTAGGGTTAGGGTTAGGGTTAGGGTTAGGGTTAGGGTTAGGGTTAGGGTTAGGGTTAGGGTTAGGGTTAGGGTTAGGGTTAGGGTTAGGGTTAGGGTTAGGGTTAGGGTTAGGGTTAGGGTTAGGGTTAGGGTTAGGGTTAGGGTTAGGGTTAGGGTTAGGGTTAGGGTTAGGGTTAGGGTTAGGGTTAGGGTTAGGGTTAGGGTTAGGGTTAGGGTTAGGGTTAGGGTTAGGGTTAGGGTTAGGGTTAGGGTTAGGGTTAGGGTTAGGGTTAGGGTTAGGGTTAGGGTTAGGGTTAGGGTTAGGGTTAGGGTTAGGGTTAGGGTTAGGGTTAGGGTTAGGGTTAGGGTTAGGGTTAGGGTTAGGGTTAGGGTTAGGGTTAGGGTTAGGGTTAGGGTTAGGGTTAGGGTTAGGGTTAGGGTTAGGGTTAGGGTTAGGGTTAGGGTTAGGGTTAGGGTTAGGGTTAGGGTTAGGGTTAGGGTTAGGGTTAGGGTTAGGGTTAGGGTTAGGGTTAGGGTTAGGGTTAGGGTTAGGGTTAGGGTTAGGGTTAGGGTTAGGGTTAGGGTTAGGGTTAGGGTTAGGGTTAGGGTTAGGGTTAGGGTTAGGGTTAGGGTTAGGGTTAGGGTTAGGGTTAGGGTTAGGGTTAGGGTTAGGGTTAGGGTTAGGGTTAGGGTTAGGGTTAGGGTTAGGGTTAGGGTTAGGGTTAGGGTTAGGGTTAGGGTTAGGGTTAGGGTTAGGGTTAGGGTTAGGGTTAGGGTTAGGGTTAGGGTTAGGGTTAGGGTTAGGGTTAGGGTTAGGGTTAGGGTTAGGGTTAGGGTTAGGGTTAGGGTTAGGGTTAGGGTTAGGGTTAGGGTTAGGGTTAGGGTTAGGGTTAGGGTTAGGGTTAGGGTTAGGGTTAGGGTTAGGGTTAGGGTTAGGGTTAGGGTTAGGGTTAGGGTTAGGGTTAGGGTTAGGGTTAGGGTTAGGGTTAGGGTTAGGGTTAGGGTTAGGGTTAGGGTTAGGGTTAGGGTTAGGGTTAGGGTTAGGGTTAGGGTTAGGGTTAGGGTTAGGGTTAGGGTTAGGGTTAGGGTTAGGGTTAGGGTTAGGGTTAGGGTTAGGGTTAGGGTTAGGGTTAGGGTTAGGGTTAGGGTTAGGGTTAGGGTTAGGGTTAGGGTTAGGGTTAGGGTTAGGGTTAGGGTTAGGGTTAGGGTTAGGGTTAGGGTTAGGGTTAGGGTTAGGGTTAGGGTTAGGGTTAGGGTTAGGGTTAGGGTTAGGGTTAGGGTTAGGGTTAGGGTTAGGGTTAGGGTTAGGGTTAGGGTTAGGGTTAGGGTTAGGGTTAGGGTTAGGGTTAGGGTTAGGGTTAGGGTTAGGGTTAGGGTTAGGGTTAGGGTTAGGGTTAGGGTTAGGGTTAGGGTTAGGGTTAGGGTTAGGGTTAGGGTTAGGGTTAGGGTTAGGGTTAGGGTTAGGGTTAGGGTTAGGGTTAGGGTTAGGGTTAGGGTTAGGGTTAGGGTTAGGGTTAGGGTTAGGGTTAGGGTTAGGGTTAGGGTTAGGGTTAGGGTTAGGGTTAGGGTTAGGGTTAGGGTTAGGGTTAGGGTTAGGGTTAGGGTTAGGGTTAGGGTTAGGGTTAGGGTTAGGGTTAGGGTTAGGGTTAGGGTTAGGGTTAGGGTTAGGGTTAGGGTTAGGGTTAGGGTTAGGGTTAGGGTTAGGGTTAGGGTTAGGGTTAGGGTTAGGGTTAGGGTTAGGGTTAGGGTTAGGGTTAGGGTTAGGGTTAGGGTTAGGGTTAGGGTTAGGGTTAGGGTTAGGGTTAGGGTTAGGGTTAGGGTTAGGGTTAGGGTTAGGGTTAGGGTTAGGGTTAGGGTTAGGGTTAGGGTTAGGGTTAGGGTTAGGGTTAGGGTTAGGGTTAGGGTTAGGGTTAGGGTTAGGGTTAGGGTTAGGGTTAGGGTTAGGGTTAGGGTTAGGGTTAGGGTTAGGGTTAGGGTTAGGGTTAGGGTTAGGGTTAGGGTTAGGGTTAGGGTTAGGGTTAGGGTTAGGGTTAGGGTTAGGGTTAGGGTTAGGGTTAGGGTTAGGGTTAGGGTTAGGGTTAGGGTTAGGGTTAGGGTTAGGGTTAGGGTTAGGGTTAGGGTTAGGGTTAGGGTTAGGGTTAGGGTTAGGGTTAGGGTTAGGGTTAGGGTTAGGGTTAGGGTTAGGGTTAGGGTTAGGGTTAGGGTTAGGGTTAGGGTTAGGGTTAGGGTTAGGGTTAGGGTTAGGGTTAGGGTTAGGGTTAGGGTTAGGGTTAGGGTTAGGGTTAGGGTTAGGGTTAGGGTTAGGGTTAGGGTTAGGGTTAGGGTTAGGGTTAGGGTTAGGGTTAGGGTTAGGGTTAGGGTTAGGGTTAGGGTTAGGGTTAGGGTTAGGGTTAGGGTTAGGGTTAGGGTTAGGGTTAGGGTTAGGGTTAGGGTTAGGGTTAGGGTTAGGGTTAGGGTTAGGGTTAGGGTTAGGGTTAGGGTTAGGGTTAGGGTTAGGGTTAGGGTTAGGGTTAGGGTTAGGGTTAGGGTTAGGGTTAGGGTTAGGGTTAGGGTTAGGGTTAGGGTTAGGGTTAGGGTTAGGGTTAGGGTTAGGGTTAGGGTTAGGGTTAGGGTTAGGGTTAGGGTTAGGGTTAGGGTTAGGGTTAGGGTTAGGGTTAGGGTTAGGGTTAGGGTTAGGGTTAGGGTTAGGGTTAGGGTTAGGGTTAGGGTTAGGGTTAGGGTTAGGGTTAGGGTTAGGGTTAGGGTTAGGGTTAGGGTTAGGGTTAGGGTTAGGGTTAGGGTTAGGGTTAGGGTTAGGGTTAGGGTTAGGGTTAGGGTTAGGGTTAGGGTTAGGGTTAGGGTTAGGGTTAGGGTTAGGGTTAGGGTTAGGGTTAGGGTTAGGGTTAGGGTTAGGGTTAGGGTTAGGGTTAGGGTTAGGGTTAGGGTTAGGGTTAGGGTTAGGGTTAGGGTTAGGGTTAGGGTTAGGGTTAGGGTTAGGGTTAGGGTTAGGGTTAGGGTTAGGGTTAGGGTTAGGGTTAGGGTTAGGGTTAGGGTTAGGGTTAGGGTTAGGGTTAGGGTTAGGGTTAGGGTTAGGGTTAGGGTTAGGGTTAGGGTTAGGGTTAGGGTTAGGGTTAGGGTTAGGGTTAGGGTTAGGGTTAGGGTTAGGGTTAGGGTTAGGGTTAGGGTTAGGGTTAGGGTTAGGGTTAGGGTTAGGGTTAGGGTTAGGGTTAGGGTTAGGGTTAGGGTTAGGGTTAGGGTTAGGGTTAGGGTTAGGGTTAGGGTTAGGGTTAGGGTTAGGGTTAGGGTTAGGGTTAGGGTTAGGGTTAGGGTTAGGGTTAGGGTTAGGGTTAGGGTTAGGGTTAGGGTTAGGGTTAGGGTTAGGGTTAGGGTTAGGGTTAGGGTTAGGGTTAGGGTTAGGGTTAGGGTTAGGGTTAGGGTTAGGGTTAGGGTTAGGGTTAGGGTTAGGGTTAGGGTTAGGGTTAGGGTTAGGGTTAGGGTTAGGGTTAGGGTTAGGGTTAGGGTTAGGGTTAGGGTTAGGGTTAGGGTTAGGGTTAGGGTTAGGGTTAGGGTTAGGGTTAGGGTTAGGGTTAGGGTTAGGGTTAGGGTTAGGGTTAGGGTTAGGGTTAGGGTTAGGGTTAGGGTTAGGGTTAGGGTTAGGGTTAGGGTTAGGGTTAGGGTTAGGGTTAGGGTTAGGGTTAGGGTTAGGGTTAGGGTTAGGGTTAGGGTTAGGGTTAGGGTTAGGGTTAGGGTTAGGGTTAGGGTTAGGGTTAGGGTTAGGGTTAGGGTTAGGGTTAGGGTTAGGGTTAGGGTTAGGGTTAGGGTTAGGGTTAGGGTTAGGGTTAGGGTTAGGGTTAGGGTTAGGGTTAGGGTTAGGGTTAGGGTTAGGGTTAGGGTTAGGGTTAGGGTTAGGGTTAGGGTTAGGGTTAGGGTTAGGGTTAGGGTTAGGGTTAGGGTTAGGGTTAGGGTTAGGGTTAGGGTTAGGGTTAGGGTTAGGGTTAGGGTTAGGGTTAGGGTTAGGGTTAGGGTTAGGGTTAGGGTTAGGGTTAGGGTTAGGGTTAGGGTTAGGGTTAGGGTTAGGGTTAGGGTTAGGGTTAGGGTTAGGGTTAGGGTTAGGGTTAGGGTTAGGGTTAGGGTTAGGGTTAGGGTTAGGGTTAGGGTTAGGGTTAGGGTTAGGGTTAGGGTTAGGGTTAGGGTTAGGGTTAGGGTTAGGGTTAGGGTTAGGGTTAGGGTTAGGGTTAGGGTTAGGGTTAGGGTTAGGGTTAGGGTTAGGGTTAGGGTTAGGGTTAGGGTTAGGGTTAGGGTTAGGGTTAGGGTTAGGGTTAGGGTTAGGGTTAGGGTTAGGGTTAGGGTTAGGGTTAGGGTTAGGGTTAGGGTTAGGGTTAGGGTTAGGGTTAGGGTTAGGGTTAGGGTTAGGGTTAGGGTTAGGGTTAGGGTTAGGGTTAGGGTTAGGGTTAGGGTTAGGGTTAGGGTTAGGGTTAGGGTTAGGGTTAGGGTTAGGGTTAGGGTTAGGGTTAGGGTTAGGGTTAGGGTTAGGGTTAGGGTTAGGGTTAGGGTTAGGGTTAGGGTTAGGGTTAGGGTTAGGGTTAGGGTTAGGGTTAGGGTTAGGGTTAGGGTTAGGGTTAGGGTTAGGGTTAGGGTTAGGGTTAGGGTTAGGGTTAGGGTTAGGGTTAGGGTTAGGGTTAGGGTTAGGGTTAGGGTTAGGGTTAGGGTTAGGGTTAGGGTTAGGGTTAGGGTTAGGGTTAGGGTTAGGGTTAGGGTTAGGGTTAGGGTTAGGGTTAGGGTTAGGGTTAGGGTTAGGGTTAGGGTTAGGGTTAGGGTTAGGGTTAGGGTTAGGGTTAGGGTTAGGGTTAGGGTTAGGGTTAGGGTTAGGGTTAGGGTTAGGGTTAGGGTTAGGGTTAGGGTTAGGGTTAGGGTTAGGGTTAGGGTTAGGGTTAGGGTTAGGGTTAGGGTTAGGGTTAGGGTTAGGGTTAGGGTTAGGGTTAGGGTTAGGGTTAGGGTTAGGGTTAGGGTTAGGGTTAGGGTTAGGGTTAGGGTTAGGGTTAGGGTTAGGGTTAGGGTTAGGGTTAGGGTTAGGGTTAGGGTTAGGGTTAGGGTTAGGGTTAGGGTTAGGGTTAGGGTTAGGGTTAGGGTTAGGGTTAGGGTTAGGGTTAGGGTTAGGGTTAGGGTTAGGGTTAGGGTTAGGGTTAGGGTTAGGGTTAGGGTTAGGGTTAGGGTTAGGGTTAGGGTTAGGGTTAGGGTTAGGGTTAGGGTTAGGGTTAGGGTTAGGGTTAGGGTTAGGGTTAGGGTTAGGGTTAGGGTTAGGGTTAGGGTTAGGGTTAGGGTTAGGGTTAGGGTTAGGGTTAGGGTTAGGGTTAGGGTTAGGGTTAGGGTTAGGGTTAGGGTTAGGGTTAGGGTTAGGGTTAGGGTTAGGGTTAGGGTTAGGGTTAGGGTTAGGGTTAGGGTTAGGGTTAGGGTTAGGGTTAGGGTTAGGGTTAGGGTTAGGGTTAGGGTTAGGGTTAGGGTTAGGGTTAGGGTTAGGGTTAGGGTTAGGGTTAGGGTTAGGGTTAGGGTTAGGGTTAGGGTTAGGGTTAGGGTTAGGGTTAGGGTTAGGGTTAGGGTTAGGGTTAGGGTTAGGGTTAGGGTTAGGGTTAGGGTTAGGGTTAGGGTTAGGGTTAGGGTTAGGGTTAGGGTTAGGGTTAGGGTTAGGGTTAGGGTTAGGGTTAGGGTTAGGGTTAGGGTTAGGGTTAGGGTTAGGGTTAGGGTTAGGGTTAGGGTTAGGGTTAGGGTTAGGGTTAGGGTTAGGGTTAGGGTTAGGGTTAGGGTTAGGGTTAGGGTTAGGGTTAGGGTTAGGGTTAGGGTTAGGGTTAGGGTTAGGGTTAGGGTTAGGGTTAGGGTTAGGGTTAGGGTTAGGGTTAGGGTTAGGGTTAGGGTTAGGGTTAGGGTTAGGGTTAGGGTTAGGGTTAGGGTTAGGGTTAGGGTTAGGGTTAGGGTTAGGGTTAGGGTTAGGGTTAGGGTTAGGGTTAGGGTTAGGGTTAGGGTTAGGGTTAGGGTTAGGGTTAGGGTTAGGGTTAGGGTTAGGGTTAGGGTTAGGGTTAGGGTTAGGGTTAGGGTTAGGGTTAGGGTTAGGGTTAGGGTTAGGGTTAGGGTTAGGGTTAGGGTTAGGGTTAGGGTTAGGGTTAGGGTTAGGGTTAGGGTTAGGGTTAGGGTTAGGGTTAGGGTTAGGGTTAGGGTTAGGGTTAGGGTTAGGGTTAGGGTTAGGGTTAGGGTTAGGGTTAGGGTTAGGGTTAGGGTTAGGGTTAGGGTTAGGGTTAGGGTTAGGGTTAGGGTTAGGGTTAGGGTTAGGGTTAGGGTTAGGGTTAGGGTTAGGGTTAGGGTTAGGGTTAGGGTTAGGGTTAGGGTTAGGGTTAGGGTTAGGGTTAGGGTTAGGGTTAGGGTTAGGGTTAGGGTTAGGGTTAGGGTTAGGGTTAGGGTTAGGGTTAGGGTTAGGGTTAGGGTTAGGGTTAGGGTTAGGGTTAGGGTTAGGGTTAGGGTTAGGGTTAGGGTTAGGGTTAGGGTTAGGGTTAGGGTTAGGGTTAGGGTTAGGGTTAGGGTTAGGGTTAGGGTTAGGGTTAGGGTTAGGGTTAGGGTTAGGGTTAGGGTTAGGGTTAGGGTTAGGGTTAGGGTTAGGGTTAGGGTTAGGGTTAGGGTTAGGGTTAGGGTTAGGGTTAGGGTTAGGGTTAGGGTTAGGGTTAGGGTTAGGGTTAGGGTTAGGGTTAGGGTTAGGGTTAGGGTTAGGGTTAGGGTTAGGGTTAGGGTTAGGGTTAGGGTTAGGGTTAGGGTTAGGGTTAGGGTTAGGGTTAGGGTTAGGGTTAGGGTTAGGGTTAGGGTTAGGGTTAGGGTTAGGGTTAGGGTTAGGGTTAGGGTTAGGGTTAGGGTTAGGGTTAGGGTTAGGGTTAGGGTTAGGGTTAGGGTTAGGGTTTAGGGTTAGGGTTAGGGTTAGGGTTAGGGTTAGGGTTAGGGTTAGGGTTAGGGTTAGGGTTAGGGTTAGGGTTAGGGGTTAGGGTTAGGGTTAGGTTAGGGTTAGGGTTAGGGTTAGGGTTAGGGTTAGGGTTAGGGTTAGGGTTAGGGTTAGGGTTAGGGTTAGGGTTAGGGTTAGGGTTAGGGTTAGGGTTAGGGTTAGGGTTAGGGTTAGGGTTAGGGTTTAGGGTTAGGGTTAGGGTTAGGGTTAGGGTTAGGGTTAGGGTTAGGGTTAGGGTTAGGGTTAGGGTTAGGGTTAGGGTTAGGGTTAGGGTTAGGGTTAGGGT
>NC_141773.1:24302075-24365059 GCF_051362555.1 Lingula anatina | reverse complement strand
AGTGAAGACAACTGAATCTCTATGCATTATAATTTCCATTTAACGCAGTGTTGAGCATTATTTACATCTTTGTCGAATATACTTTTTCTTCTATACAAAAGAAATATCCATTGAAAATATTCATGTTTTCTCAAAGAATACCCCACTCTGCCTGAAATGAGATTTTAGACTATATATTAATACATATCATGTAACTGTCATTGAAATTGTTCAACTCATCTGGAACACTGTTCATCATTATCATTTTGAAACCAGATGGAGAAACTAAGCAGTTCAGAAATGATGCATATCTCTATGGAAAAATATTGCATAATATACAGACATCACAGGCATTGTGAATATCTGAATATATGTGTCTGAATATAATTTTTACTGGATTTATTTTACAAAAAAAAGTTAACTATGACAAATTTGTCCTAACAATGAGAACCCCTGCTGTAAACCAAGTAAAAGAAAAAAATGTTATTACTGGAAGAATTATTTATGCTGTATAAATTATTTATAGTATCACCTTGACCTTCGAAGAAATGATTTTTGCAGTGGTCTTATCAGTCAAGGTAAAAACGGTTTCAGTCTGTATCTGTGTGTATGTGTTTACAGTTTATATTTATAATGTTATACACTGGGACAGGTAAGAATGGTTTTATTGGCCAATGACAATTTTTTCCTCTGTCTTAGACCTCTTTTTCTTTTGCTCAAGTAACAGCCATTTCAATTTTTTTTTTTTAATTTGATAATGTAAGCTTTAATTACTCCAGATGTTTTATGCTGGGAACTTTTATGGACACACTATGCAATGTACAATATCCTAGATGTATTTTGGAAATAATTTTCTGCATTAATATGGTATATACAATTACCTTAATAAAGTAGTAATGATGGGCACCTTCTTTATCCTATACTATTGTTATTAAAATATTTGTTTTATTTACTTACACATTTCCTTGCTGACTCAAATCCAACTTGTATTCAGGATTTTAATAATAATAATATGTATTTATTTGCAACTTAAAAAGTTGGATTTTACAATAAAAACAAATAGTCGTGAGATGCACAATCTTAAAATATACTTGCAAGTTTTAAAATGATTCGATACACATTAAAAATTCATAAAAAACTCAGTTCTTAAAATTAGATAAAGCCCATGGGATAAAAGTTTTTGACAATCGTGCAGTCCTCAATTTTGGCACAGTGTACTTATAAACCTGGCGCAAAGTGTAGGAACTTTCATTTATCTCTGGTAGCAAATGATTGATTTTGTGTCCTTCAGAGTACATGTTATGCAATAATGTTTTAGATAGTTCATCTCTTCTACAAGCAAGAGTGATAAGTTTACATGTTTCAAGTGCCCCATCGTAGGACAGCTCTGGGAATATAATCTTACATGCTCTAATCTGAATGGATTCAATTTTATCAATTTGTTGTTGTGTAAGACCTGGGTGCCACACCTGACATGCATATTCTAATGTAGGTCTGATTACTGATGTATAAAAGCTTACAAGTTCATTGGTTGGAATACCCGCTCTTTTCAGAAGCTTAAGATTGTGTAGCCTTGTACTTGCTTTTTTACAAATATCACAGATGTGACCTTCCCAGCTCAAATCACTACTGATCCTAACCCCTAAGAAGACAGCAGACCCCACTCTCTCAATCCTTTGATTATCTACTAGCAAGGGTGTAGTTTTGTGTCCTTTTTTGGAGAAATCAAATATGATCTCTTTGGTCTTGGTAGTATTTATTCTTAGTTTATTAGCATGGGACCAGAGAGTAAGTTCTGTTGTTGCATCAGGGAGATTGTCCTGCAGTTTGGTATTCCTGTAGCTTAGAATTGTGGTGTCATCTACATATTTGAATGTCACATTTGGTGCTCAGATCATTAGTCATAATGACAAATAAAACTGGATTTTCATGTCATGTTTTTTACAGATGAGAAACAATTTTTTTTTTGTTCGTTGGCATAATAATCAATTATTTGGATTTCCTGGAGAAAGTGCCTTACTTTTACATTTGCTTTTGTTGGTGCAAATAAATCTGTAAAATCTTGAAATGTTTCCTTTTAATCTGCATTACCAATAGATAAATGAAAGACACCGTAAAATTAAAAATAACAAGTTTATTAATTTAACATGAAGCAATAACATTTGTACAACACAATTATGTAACTTTGTGACAGAGATAGAAGTGAACTTATTATAATGAAGGCAGCATGATTTTTTTTCACAACTTATTTTTAATTAGAAACAGTATAGTGCGAGTTAAAATTTGATACTACAAATGTCATATTTCTCCTTCCAAATAGGCTTTATTCTGAAGATGTTCTTTTTATATCACAAAGTTGATAAATTAAATGCTAAAATTAAACCATACAAAATGTATTTAATAATATACTTATTAAGTCAATTTAAATGATTTTTACTAAGTCTTCTTAAATGAATCTTAATATTTGTATAAATTAATAAATAGAGTTGATATAAAAGCATAGTGAGTCAGTGGCATCACTGCCCCTAGTGTTCTGTATGCTTAAGCTTTGACTGGCACATAAACATACAGTATTTTAAAACAAGCTAGTAATTTCAAGTTTCTAGGTGACTTCTTTAAGTTTTTAATCGTATTCTTCCAATCTAAACAAAGAAGTGACATTTCTCATTTAACAATTTTTATATATGTCAATGAACATCTGGGTACATATTAAAAAACCGGTTCTTTGTGGACACGCCCCCTTCTGTTCTTTATACAACTTACGCAACTTATCCATGCGAAAAACAAATAAAAATAAAGATACCACGTACATATCTTCTCCAAATGACTTGCTCTTTTGGAGAATCACAAATTTGGAAGAGGTTTCCCTTTCAAATGTCGAAATTGATGCAGTTACGGACTGCTATGCTTTTCATCTCCATTGATCACAATTTCGCGGGGATTATAGCGTCATTAGCGATGACCTATTTATATACGACCTTCACATTAACGGCCATCTTGTGACGTCATGCCGACTGTAAGAATACGCATTTGTTTGCTTGTTGTCGTCCATAATTTAAAAGTAAAATATGCGGGGGAAAATGCCAGTTCTTTTATACGTTTGACACTCAGTTATCAGCGCGTTGAGAATAACGGATGCAAGGATTTTTAAAGGTGGAATTTTTTATGGGAATTTCACGCTTTCCCCACCCGGATGTACAGGTAAAGGGTCATGCGAATGCGAGGCATTGTCACCGATTCAAGGTGTGTTTATAAATAATGACATGTTGCATACTGTACATAATATCCGGGATGCCTTTGAGCAAACCATACTACAAAAGGGGGCTGATTAGGGACACGTACATCTATCCTAACTGCTTGGTGACTGTCAGATACTCGTACCGTGTACTCTCGTATACGGGTGTGACTGAAATGCGCAATACACTGCAATACAGCGCAACACAGTGCAATACACTTGATAACACAAGTTCAGTTGCAAGTAAACACAGGAAAGGGTAATCTCAAATAAAATAGGGCGATATAAAAGCAAAATATAGTACAAAGTAATTAATATTGCTGATACAACTTTGCAATTTTTTCATTGTTTGGTCAGGCGCCAAGAAAAGCCACTCACCAACATGGCTGCCAACCGTACAATATAAAAGTCTTGCTGATTTGTTAAGTTATATCAACGATATTACCTACCTAGTAATAAAGGTTGTTTTTATACCACCCTGCTTTGCTGGGAATGGTCATTTCTTTTGTGTAATTGCAACTGGATTTGATTTTGAAGTGTATTGCACTGTGTTGCGCTGTATTGCGTATTTCAGTCACACCGTGCATGGGTATATGCATGGAGTTTGCCTAAAATTGAGACTTAAAAGCTGGAATTAAGACAAATCTAACATTAAGTTATCATTTATGAGAGCTGGCACTGTAGCTGGCTTTGTTTACTCATTGGGTAATTCATGAACTTATAATGTCTCTCTATGCATAAAATTTTATGTATAGGATTAATTTCAAATATGAAATAAATCAAATCAAAATCAAATCCAATAATTTTGTTGTTTCAGTTAACATCAAACAAGTTTCAGAAGACAACACAAGACATCACATAAAAAAAAAGAGTATGTCTGGAGGAATGTTCCATATACTGACAATAACCATATGGGCCATATTAACTGTGTCAAGTGGAGCCACATTAATTGATGGTGGGATATTAGGACAGGTGTTAAGGGAAATAGCTAATGATGCACTGGGGGTAGAAGAAATGCAGGTGAGACATTCTGTGGTTACTTTGGTTTTATATATTTTTAACAGAAATGATGGTACCATCCTAAGGCAATGGAAGTGGGTGTGTGTGTGTGTGTGTGTGGGGGGGGGGGGGGGGGGGGCAAGTATATCTCCTGAATAGAGGCTATTCACCTGGATAGCCTCATTCCTTGATGAAGCTGCTGAGACTGTTAGACATCAAAATATTGGAAGTAAATTATGTCAATATTAAACTGTTGATTAAAGAAAAATACATTACGGACTGTATTTTGCAATATTTAGGCCACCAGCCTATACATAGCAATTTTCAATAACAGTAACAGGAGCTACATGTATTCCATCAGTACCCTGAGAGTTTGATTATTCATGCTTCTTTTCCAAGAATTGATAAATTAAAAGATAAGAAGTGGATGTATGTAATTTAGGTTAATGTAGGTGTGAGTCATCTGATGTGGTTACTGAATGATAATATGAAGCATATATTTACATGTATTATGTTTAAAAAGACAAACAGTTGGGCTTAGTGGCTGTACAAAACTGCCTAAAAAAGCAAATGGAAATAATTAAATCTGACAATTAAAATGATGTGTTAAAGACATATAAACTTTAAATTTTGCCCTGAAAAACAGATTTTATAACATATATAATTTTATAACATTATTTTATATTATTACAAAGAAGTCAAAAATTGATTATTGTTGCCTAAAATTTGATAATTGATGCTAGAAGAGTGTAGATAATGTGTGTTTTAAAATTTAATTAAATAAATTTTCACTTTAAAACTTAAAATATTGTTCAATAGCTTAAATAAGAAAGTGGGCACAATCAATTAAATGTAAACATTTTTCAGAATAAATATGCGAAATAATTTTCTGCTTGTTATATATATATGGACAAAAATTTAGGCAACAGTTAATAATCAGGGAGATAATTCTAAAAAATGTACAAATTAGATTTTAAATGATCACATAGAATGTTTTTATGTTATTATTTTGATTGAAATCTTTTACTTTTCAGGCAGAATATGACAAAGTGTCATATAGAGAAGATTCTATTGATGGACCAGGGAATATTAGAGAAGTAAATATTTGGGAGTTGTTTGGTACACAGTACCACTTGGTCAGAACTCTTTTAATTTTTTTAAAATAAAAATTTGCCATTTGAAGACCTGTTGACCAAAAAAAAGCCGACAAAGTTTTCATATAAATTGTATAGTTACACAAATCACCAATCCTGATAATTCAGTCTCTGTCAGTAAATTGTAACCACCATCATGCCCATGGCAACGTTACTTCAAATGATGCCTTGTAATCTCATTACACCAATCCTCATATAAATGTAATCCTCATATAAATGTTTTCCATGTATTGAAATTTTATTCAGCTTGCCAATTCGCTGAGAACCAAGTTCCAAGGTCCGATTTCTGCACTGACCAAGATCAAAGATGCCATTGAAGATGACTACGCCAGCTTCTCCAGTGTCAGATCTATGACACAGTGCTGCCAAGTGGTGGAAGCTACTTATGACAAGAGGTTTAGTCAGGAGGTTTGTGATGTACACATACATGTGCAAACATGGGCATATATACATATGCAGGGGCAGATATTCACAAATCACACATATACAAAGTTTACACTAATGCACAAAACACATGTATGCATGTATGCATGTGTACATATGCACGTATTTGAAAAATTTTATTTTCAAAAATTGACAGGTCAACTTTGACAAGGCTTGTGTGACAGTAGCAGGCCAGAGTTCAGTGAATAAAAAATTCCCTACGGCAAGGGTTGTGGAAGTGATGAAGGAAAACATCCGCATCAATCCAAATCTGAAGTGGCAGTACTTTGGAGGAGAAGATGGTATACTTCTTAATTATCCTGCAGTGAAACCCACAGGTGTGCCTGACTGTGATAGTTATGATCCAAGGTTCAGGTAAGTAACTTAATGTCTGACCTAAAATTTCAGGTTGTTGAGGACAATTTGTATGTGAAATAAGTGAGTTTTCTGATTTTCAACATTTAATTAATATCACTGAAACATGTTATGTTTATAACTTTTACAATGGAAAATGTAAAACATCAGAATCTTCCACTTACATTTGCAAAGGCAAAAGATATAGAGATGGATTTTTGATGGGCCATCATGATCATGGACATGTTCAAAAATCATTTTTAAAATTTAATGTCTTTGTATGCTGTGTTTGAATGCCTGAGTAAAGTGAAATTGGCATTAAGGAAAATAAAAGAGAATATTAAGTAGGGGTATTCTGAATGCATCTCATGGAGCTTTATTATCTCAAGTTGATGATTTGAAGAAAAAATCACTGCTTTTACAAAATATATAATTATGTCAAATTATGCAAAATTTTGTGACCTTTTGTATAATTTTGTATTTTTTTATTATTTGTTTGGATTGGTATATACAAACTAGGTATTTAGACAAAAACACAAAGAGACTATATTTTACAGTGTTAGAAATTAAAAATTTATAATTTCAGGCCATTCTATGTGTCTGCAGCCACTCCAGTTCCCAAAGACATTGTGGTTGTCATAGATACATCAGGATCCATGACAACATATCACAACAGCAAGACACTGCTCCAGATTGCCAAAGATGCTGCAAGAACTGTTGTGGAAACCTTGAGTGCAAATGACAGGGTGTGTCAGACATTTAATTTAATCTTTTTAATTGATAATTTACTTGTGTGGGGATGTCTGCATACTTTGTTGAGTCTGTTTTCAGAGCATTCCCAACAAAGAACTTACAGGGATGTGATTTTTCTGATTTTTCCAGATTTTCGTCATTTTTAGTGTGTGTGTGTGTGTGTGTGTGTGTGTATTTTTTTTAACTTTTCTGGCATAATTACACAACAAAATCAATTTTCAGGTTCACTCTTATTTTAATCATAGTCTTCAGTGCTCTGACTTTTATTATCTTTCTACAGATTGGATTAGTGTCGTTTTCCTCAGCTGCGTACACGCCAGTGCTGTCAGAGAGCACCTGTTATACCACATCTCTAGCTGCTGCCACGCCTCAAAATGCCAAGAACTTGAAAAAATACATTGATAGTCTGAGGGCAGTCGGAGCAACTAATTACCAAGCCGCTATGGAAAAAGCATTCTCTTTATTCAATAGTTCTGAGAATTCCTTTAAAGGTGAAAAAAGAAGTAGGTTTCATTTTCATTCAATCTTCCATTGATCTCTGCCTGTCCTGCCCACGCTAGCGAGTGGCATTCACAGACTACTCCACGCTTGATGATTTTGTGCCACTTGTGACAGCCTTCTGCTTGGTGCCATCTTTTGAGCTTTGCTTCGGTATTTCATTACTCTTTGCCTTCTGCTGTCAGACAAGCTGCCCATAATTGTAGGTCCTGGGGGTTACTGAGATTCAGCGTGCCATGGATCTTGAAAAGGTGCTCAGGCAGTAAGGGCACTTTTTGTTGGCCTGGTTCTCCCTTGTGGCGTTTCATGCCTCCTATAATGGACTTGAGCTCCCAAGAAGTAAGCGGGTTTCCCAAGTCGAACACCATGTGTAAAATTCTGACTATGTTAAGATATTGGCGGACGGTTGATACTGCACAAGATCGTGCCAGATATGCTGCATATCGACAGATATTTTCTTGTGAAATGGGAATTGGCGCACAGTTGATAGCTCTGCAGAACTTAACGAAAGCTCTTAAGTGAGACCTGTATGCAGCTTTGGTGGAATGAGCAAAAAGTTGTGACTTCCAAAACGCCACCTCCCTGTCTAGTTCTCTTCTGAGCTGTATGGCAGTGATCCCTGTGAAGACAAAAATTTAAGAGAATCTTCAGACATGTGATGATGAAGGCAGTATGTAGGAGGTGGAGTTGAAAGCAAGGTGTACCAATTGTTTATATAGTTAATGAATTCCCGTGCTTTGCCTACATCATGTAGTCTAGATATTGAGTCAGCAATGTAGTTATCAGTCCCTGCAATATGGGTGGCAATGACTGAAAAGTTGTAATGTATTGCTAAGTATGCGAGTTCTTTCAGTAAAGAGTTGCACATGATGTTGGGGGAGGCTCCTTTGTTCAGTATTTCCATTGCTACTGTACTGTCTGTATAAATAACAACACGCTTATTACGCCAGGCTTTGCCCCATCGATAGGCTGCTAGAACTGCTACGGCGAGTTCCTTAACATTGATATGCTGGACGCTTAATGCTGCACTGTCCGCTTGCCAATTGATATAAAACCAGTCACCGTAGTGGAACGCTCCTCCTGCGGAATTACTGGCATCCGTGAATGCGTGGACCTGCTCGCGCGTGTCCCAGATTAAGCGGGTATTATTCCCTGCCCATAACCACTTAAGCCACCAGTCGATTTCCCCATATATAGTTTGTAGCCTACATTTGTGCGATGGTTGCTGTAACATTGATAAAGCGTTGAAAATTGGCCGCAGGTGTGTCCTGCCCCAGGGTATTACGTTAGCTGCCCACGATAACCTCCCAGCTAATGACTCCAATTGTCTTTTTGAGGCTTGTGTGCGAAGGCGAAAGTTTTTAAGTGTCTGGCAGAGATCATGCACTTTACTTTGCTCTAAACTAGTGTACGGACCGATTTTGATGAAATTTTCAGGAACTGTCAGAAGTGGGCAAGGAAGACAATGATTAGTTTTTGGTGGTGGTCCGGATCAATAATCAATCAATAATAATCAACAATTGCTGTCTTGGCAGAGGTCTGCGCTCTTGGAGTGCTTTTCTAGTTTTGTTATGTTTTCCTTTTTAATTTTTTCTCAAACACTGGCATTTGTGACTTTTAACTCTCATCTGCCTGAGGCTCTGCACATTTTCTATATTTCCACATAAGCAGTTGTATTGTTTTTTATGTCTTTAAACATTATGTAATATTATTTTATGCACTGTCATCATTTTTCAAATATTGAGACTTTCATCATGAGAATTTGAACTCTCATGGTCCTGAAACTGTAATCTTACTGAAGGGGTGGATTGAGACCATCTTCTGGGTCTTCCGGAAGACGGTCAGGTTATTAAGTTTATATTGACTGGTATCCATTATTTTTTCTTTTGGAAGACCATCAAAATAGAGGATGGATCAACAAAGATACTTTGGAATACTGTCAGAAAATATCTCAGGGTCCGCTCCTGTTATTGACCATGTTACCTGTTGTGCATGATTAAAATTCAGTGTTGACTGACAGTGCTATTATAAGCATCATTTATTATTGCATCAAAATTGACAAAATGACCTTTTTTTGCATCTTTATTTTCTGTTTTTTGTCTGTACATTTGACAGCTTTGCTGCCTTGTTTAAATTTCTGACTGCATTTTATGATGTGTTGTTACACAGAATTACTTTTTTTTTTTACAAAATTTACAATGTTTTGTTAAATATTAAAATTGTAAGCTAGATGAAAGAATTTTTTAATTTAAATTCTGTGTTGCAAAGTAGAGTTTAACTGATGCTGTCACATGTTTTCTGTGTAAATAGAGTGCAGTATATTTGAAAATCCACAGTGATAAATTTCAAGAATAGTGCTTTCATCTCATTTTCATATTTGTGTTTCATTATTATGTATATTTTTTATCAATTTATTCAAATTTTAACATAGTTTTTACATGGCGTGATGCTTATTCAAATTTAAATCTCAAAAATTTTCTACCAAGTATCCAGCCTTTTACCTCTGAGTCATTAATTTCAGATAAAGTGATATTATTCCTAACTGATGGTAAAAGAACACAGGGCGGAAATCCTCTGGAGACCATACGGGATCAAAATGCCATCCTTGGCAACCAAGTCCTCATCTTAACATTTGGTCTCGGCCAGTGTAAGTCTGCATTTTAGATAATAATAATAATAATAATAATAATAATTGTTTAATAATTATATCATTTTGTAAATTATCATCCACAAATACCAGACTGAGTATTACCATCAACTCTATGTGGTGAAAGGTTGGGATTAACCAGGGGACAACAGACACCATTAATTTGCTTAAATTTATGTTTTTTCTGATAAGATGGTGGAGACACTAAGACCCCATTCCCATAGATTTTAGATCGATCTATCCCTGTGGGGAGTCTCATTAGATCACTGTCAGCTTAGCCGGCTTAAGCATCTGTCCCGCCTACTAAAAGCTGTAAGGGGGTAATTAACTATGGTGTGCGCTCAGCTGACTGCAATTTAGTGTGAATCCCCAGGGAGTTAGGTCGATCTAAATCTAAATCTCTGGATCGCTCTAAATATCTCGGAATGCACCCTTAGACAAGATCCATTCAGCTGAATTGTTCTATATTTTATTATATATATTTTTTTAGAAATCCACTACAAAGAAGTGAAAAATATTTTGAAATCGCCTTTTTTTAGTAGATTTAATAAAAGTCAACCATTCGTTACCCATGCACTCAAACATTCTATTTCAATTTTAGCCCTGGAGGAAAGTTCTCTCACTGAATTGAGGAACATGGCTGCCCAGACTTTAAGCAGTCAATCTTATGGGGAAATTACAGTGAGGCTTTCAAAACTTTCATAATTGCTTTTTTTCATTGATTTAATATTATGCTACTTTAAAGGAGAGATGATGATTTTCTATTAATGCTATAAATGCTAATTGGTTGAATTACTTAAAAATTACTTAAAGTATTTCTTTATATCACTTTTTCTCACGCTTGAAAAAATAATTGTTTTGTATATCAGGTGTGTGACTTGCATATCTTGATAATTGCTTTTGAGGGGGCTAGAAAAATTATAGAGTTAAACAATAAAAGGGAATGAAATATTTACTTAGAAATTTACCAAAAATTTTTACAAACTCCTTGCAGGCTGGCACCTTCACTCATGTTACTGACCCAAATCGTCTTCGTTCTGCCATGGCGTCTTACTACGACATCTTCAGCTCTACTGGCAGTCCCATTATAGACCCCCAGTTCTCTGTACCATATATAGACTTATTTGGGACAGGTAAGGCTGAACTTGATCATACCAACACCCAAGTGAATTGCTAAACTACATGTAAACTTCTTAATTCCTATGTGTCAGGTGCCATGATTATGAAACTGCACTGATTGACCCTAAAATCAGATCAGCTCAGTTAGAGAAATATGATTTATTCAACCTAAAACTATAATGTGAAGCTTAATGATGTGAGGCATTTGAGCTACAGAACAGAATAAGACAAATATTTTAAAATGCTAATGGAAAGTGGAATAACAAAACAATAAATATTTTGAAATGCTAATAGAACTTAGAATTACTTAAACATATTTATAAGGTCAGAAGCAGGTAATTTGATGAATATAATTTATATATTAATGTTTTTCTATAGATTGCTTCCTATTTAAATTTCAGGTCTCATCACCTCCATCTGCTTGCCTGCATACCACAGTGGCCGACTAATTGGTGTAGCTTGCTCTGATGTTGCCATGAGTGAACTCCTCTCTGAAGCCACCTATTTTGACAAGGGTGAACTGAGCTATGCCTTTGTTATCAATGGCTATGGCAGGACATATTCCCACCCTCTGCTGCCAAGACCCTATGATGTCACAGATGATCCTATCTTTGTGGATATTCATCACTTGGAGAGGGCACCTGCTGCGAAAGCAGTGATTAGCTCCATGATCAAGTTAGATTGGTTGCTTTTATTTATTAGCTTTATAGACAAATGTAATTTTCTGAGTCAGATCATACCCAGATTTTAGTGCTGTTTTTATAGAAGTATATCTCAAGCTTAAATATCCTTAGTTCTAGCATTTTATTATCTTTTTTAAGGAATTAGAGAGATGATATTTGAGATTTTGGGCATCAGATAAATCCAAAGAATCTGCAACTACATTTTTCTCATGACATACTGCTTCTTGAATTTGAAGCACTGTGTCAGATCTGTCTTCCAGCAGTATTGCTGTGTTAATCTCTGCCTACTTCAGGTCATTTTTTTAACTCTCTTCCTGCCACAATTAAAACATCTATTTTTTATTTTTCTTCTCAGGGGTGAGGAGGATAACAGCAGCTTTGTTTCCACCAGAACACAGGCCAGAGGAGATGTGTTCAGAGAAGGTGTCAGCATAACAAATGTCATGTCACATTACTTCTGGGCACCAGTAAGACTTCAGCTTCAAATAAAGACTAATTTCTGATTATAAGTAACTTTAAATGACTAGGAAAGATGCATTTGAAAACTTGTGACAGGGAGCTACTAAATTAAAGATTAATTTTAGTTTCAGTTGTGCTTCATTTAATTTTAATTTTTTAGTTTAAAGAAAAAGTTAAAATGTGCATCTGCGTACAATCTGACTAAATGGTTTACATGATTATGTGCATTTTAGACTGGCCCCATCATTATATCATTCTGTTATTTTTTACTTGTTTATTTCTGTCACAATCTCACTCTTGATTACATTAAGTACTGTAACAATGACAATATATCACAACACCGTGGAAATAACTCTTTTATCCCAAATAGGTGGCACTACAAGATAAGACCAACTCACGTTTTTTCAGATTCCTGGGAGTAATATCTCGGTATGTCTTGTCATTGGAGAGGGTGACAAAATCAGTGTGCCGTCACCTCAGACTGCAACGTCGGCCATGTTTAACTACCACAGATATGACCTCGAACCTCCATCAAGTCCATGCAAGCACTTTTCTCGATATGCATCGAAAGGTTCGTACTCTTTATAGTAACATATGCAAGAGCTTTAACATGTGTGGTATGCTGTGATAAGCCACATGGTTTTTTTGAATGAAAATGATTCAGGAAATTGATATTTTGTCGTAAAAGATCTCTCTTTAATTTTATCAAAATATACCTCAAATAGTATTCTGCAAAATGGTAGTAATAATGATGCAGAGTAGAAAAAGATGATATTTGTTTGATTTTAAATTATTGTCCATATTACAGACTCTAGTGCAGTGATGCTCACCCCAGGGGCCTTCAGACAGCCATATCACTATCTGAACACTGAGGAAACAGCCACCAATGTCACACAATATGAGAGATATCTCACAGGACAGAGCTCACAGAACCCTGGCTTGAAGGTTAGTTGTGTATTCTATATAAGGGCTCCTGAGGTAATCTGTGCCTTAAAAATGCAGTATTTGTGACAGATCTAATTGTCAATTCTAATGCAGGACAGGTGTCTGAGGCACAGTGTGGTGTCTGCAGTTAGGTCATAAGCCATAGGGATCATTCCCAGACCCTGTCGTACTAACTGTGGATCCATATATCTCCAAGGAGATTCTCACTAAATTGCAATTATCTTGTGGCTTAGAATTCTGTCACACCTACTGAAGCTGCTTGGGGGTAATTAACTATAATTGTTTAGCAGCTTCTTTGGGCATGCCAGACATCTATAAGCCCCTTAAGCTGAAAGCAAATTAGTGAGAACCCCGTGGAGATGGATCGATCCTGTTAGATTGATCTAGGTATGGAAATCCAGTCGTAAATACTCTTCCCTCCCCCCTCCACACATTTGACTTGTGATAGTTTCATGTAAATCTCTGGTGTGACATGATTCAAAATGTTCAAAGGAACACATCTGTGAGGATGTGTTCTCCTGAATTGCCTAGTAATTTAGAAACATAGGCAAAGACTAAGTCACCATTGTAAAGTGAAGTTACTTTAAAATAACTTGATATTATTATTATTATAGATTATTAAATTCATTAACCCATTAAAATATTTAGACATTTTGGTTGTTTGTCATTTAGTATTTTGCTGTCTGTTTTTCTTCCAGTTACTTAAAAATAATTTGATATTATTATTATAGAATACTACTTTACTTAATCCATTAAAATATGGATAGAATTTGATTCTGTTTATCATTTGTAGTATTTTGGTGTCTGTTTCTCTCCCAGACCTCCATTCTGGACAGTGTAGTGATCACATACAAAGCTGAAGAAATCTGGAAGAGGAAACCAGCAGACTTTGTTGTATATAGATCTATTGGAACAATGGACGGATTGATGAGACTTCTCCCAGGGTTGCAGCTGACAAAAAATTACGACCACACCAGGAGAGCTTGGTACCTGTTTATTTTTGTCAGATTATGTTTAGTGAATTAACTTTTACCCGAGTCTGAAGAAAAATCCAGTCTTATTATTGTTAGGCTAAGGCCACATTCAGAACAGTGGACTAACTAGTCTGCAGGTCAAATATGGCTTCCCTCTAAAAAACATGCCATCTAATCCACTAATAGACACTGAATAGATTCTCCTTGAACTGTTACCTCCATTTTTTAGGTTCAAGAGGACCTTAACATACAAGGACACAAATGTGGTTTCGCCGCCATATTTGGATGTTTGGGGTTCTGGCTATGTCATAACACTCAGTCATACTTTATATGAGGGAAAGTGAGTAATATCTGTAATAATGATAATAATAAAGTAGAATAATATCATATTTATTTGGTAGCAATATTCTAATGAAATAAAAGTGCACAATGCCATATTTTTAAAGGTAAAAAATTTCTTTGTTTTTAAAGACCCATACCATGTTTTACCCTACAGGCACATTCATAGAACATCATTTCACCTCCCAAGCGACAAATTTGATAATGTTTAACTTTTTTGGGCCAACTTTACACAAGACAGAAAAGTAACATCAAGATAGAAATATGGACATATTATATTTCACCATTATTTTTTATGTATTATTATTATGTCAGAGCTGGAGGAGTGCACACACTTGATGACAAGGTGACAGCAGTTATTTTGACAGACTTCACCATTACTTATTTCTACCAGGTGATTCAGGACAGATATGCAAACTGTAGAGATGCTGGATACAGGTAACAACCAATTACTTAAATTGTTTCATTATATGTACATTATACAAGTATTTTAAAGAAATCTTTTACTTTTGAAAAACTTTGGGAATTTTTGAATTTTAACCTAGTGCTTGATGATAGAAATATTATATTGAGAAAAAGAATATGTTTACATACAATATTCTTTTTTGTTAATTGGTACGTATGGATATTTATTATGTTTTAGCTGCTTAGTGATGGATTCCAGTGGTTTCATAGTAATGCATGATGATTTTGTAAAAGCTACAGACACACCTGATATTGAAAATGTACACATTTTAAAAAAGGTAAGCAATGCATACCTTGAACAGGGTGAATTACTTATTGTAAATTAGAATTCAGAATTGCTTATACAAGTTTTCTAAGATTGGAAAAACAAGGCAGTGATTGTCTGAATTATTTTTAATAATCAAAAGAATTAATTGCTTTTTAAACATGCAAATTGCAGTATTTAAAACAAAAACAAGGCAGCAAAGCTGTCAAATGTACAGACAAAAAACAGGAAAAAAAAAAGATGCAAAATAGGTCATTTTGTCAATTTTGATGCAATAATTAATAATGCTTATAATAGCACAGTCAGTCAACACTGATTTTTTAATCATGCGCAACAGGTAACTTGGTCAATAACAGGAGCAGATCCAGATATTTTTTCTGACAATATTCCAAAGTATCTTTGTTGATCCATCTTCCATTTTGGTGGTCTTCCAACAGAAAAAATAGATACCCATTAATATAAACTTTAAAATCCGACTGTCAGAAGATGGTCTCAATCCACCCCTTCAATAAGATTACAGTTTCAGCACCATGAGAGTGAAAATTCACATGATGAAAGTCCCAATATATGAAAAATGATGACAGTGCATAAAATAATTATATTACATAGTGTTTAAAGACATAAATACCAATACAACTGCTTATGTGGAAATAAAGAAAATGTGCAGAGCCTCAGGTGGATGGGAGTTAAAAGTCACATCTTAAAAATGCCAGTGTTGGAGAAAAAATTAAAAAGAAAACAACAAAAATATAATTCCAATGAAGCTGCTATTCACTGCTTCCTTATTATGAACACTATATTAACAAGTGTGCTTTATGAAATCTCATTTAATGGCCACTTAATTAGGCAAATGAGTTTATAGCACTGAATTAAGCCTGAATACCCAAGGGGAATTTACAGACTGACCACACAAAGTTGTCTATCAAAGGTCTTCAGGCCCATAAGTCACACCTTATATTAAGAAAAGCAGAAAAACAATAATGCACAAAAACAGGAGACTGTCAATTCTGATGCAATAATATATAATGTTTAACTGCACAATCAACATCAACTTTTAATTATGCACATCAGGTAACACTGATGAAAGTAAAAGCATAAGGCTTCAGGCTCATTAGAGTTCAAGTTTACAATTAGAAAGTGCCAGAATAAGAAAAATGAAAATTTCACAAAAAATGCATAAATTTAATAAAAATGATAATGCAATAAAGCTGGCTTTCTAATATGAGCTGTATGTCAATCCTAAGAATCATTCTTGTATAAGACTAGTTAAAAAAATAGAAAGTAACACTTCACTTTACATAATATTAATGGTGGCAGAGCACAAAGTAGTTTTTCTATCAATTTTGATGCAACATTACATAATGATTAACTGTATAAATACCACCAATTTTAAAATATCTACTATTAAAAACATGGACATTAAGAAAATTTGATTACCACTGGGCTTCATGCCCAAGGAAGCTCTAAGTCCCATATTGAAAATTGCAACATGTGAAAGATAAACATTTTCACAAAACACCTGTATTACTTCCAAACAATTAACTAATGAGACAATTTTTCAACTGAAGCTGTATTTCAATCCTATGATTCTTTCCAGTAAGTGTGAGAAGAGCAAGTTCTTTCTTTCACTGCCACTACGGAGGCATTGCCCAGAATAGGGTTTTGTGATGGCTATATATACAGACACATGTGTCTGTACATGAAAAATGTTTCCCTTTTCATATTGCAAAGGATGGATTTCATTTTCAGGAACCTGTAATAGGTTCAAACCTGATCACTAGGGGGCTGCTGTCCAAGAGAAGCTGCCTGGATTTTGAGTCAATCAAGGAACAATATTTTTGGCAGGTAAATGGTAGCAGTTTTTATAAATGTTTGATTAATATTTTATTCATTATGAAGGCATCTAATCTGATAAATTTTTTTGTACTGTCTCTTTTAACTGTTCTCTACAATAAAGTTAGAAACTTTACATACGTATTTCTTAAGTAAAATTTTGATATATTGTCCTATTAAACCAACTTGTTTGAATCATTTCTCAGGTCAGTTTGCCAAATCCTAATGGACTGGATCTCATGCAGAGCAGTCCATCATATGAAATACAACCAATTAATAACAGCAACATTTTCCTGATAATCTACAGGAAGAATATGTCAGAAAGTATTTCTTGTTCTTGTGTAAGTCAATTATATATGACTTTGAATATTATTTTAAATATTAATAATATTGATATAGCAAATAAATTGATTTATCATGTAAAGATTTTTATAAAAATGACAATCTTGAAGGCTTACTTTTCAATATTTATTTACAAATTGTTTGATTCTTCATAAATGAATCCCAGTTTTAATTGTTTTGCTCAAGTTGAAAGAAATATTTTGACCCTGTATCATTTTTTAATGTTTTTTACTTTCACAGCCTTCTAAGAAGTCATGAATTACGTCGCCTGATTACTTAATTACCCACTCACTTCCACTGTGGTGGCTTTCTGTAAGGAATGGGTCACCCATTGTTGACAGTTGTTAGCATTATTTTTTGGTCAAAATCAAAACACTGTAACTTAGGCTTACATCTCTGTAATATAATGGATATAATAGAATACTCAGTATCTGATACTATAAAGTGATGATTATTTTACAGCCTTTTAGTTGCGTGTCTCCGTCCAAGTTTGAATGTACTCCAAGACAAACTTGCGAGTGTCCCTGTCACAGCAAGGCCGACAGCTTTAACTACTGTACAAATTTTTACACCTTATTATAGTAAGTGTCCCTGTCACAGCAAGGCCGACAGCTTTAACTACTGTACACATTTTACACCTTATTATAGTAAGTGTCGCTGTCACAGCAAGGCTAACAGCTTTAACTACTGTACAAATTTTTACACCTTATTATAGTAAGTGTCCCTGTCACAGCAAGGCCGACAGCTTTAACTACTGTACACATTTTTACACCTTATTATAGTAAGTGTCCCTGTCACAGCAAGGCCGACAGCTTTAACTACTGTACAAATTTTACACCTTATTATAGTAAGTGTCGCTGTCACAGCAAGGCTAACAGCTTTAACTACTGTACAAATTTTTACACCTTATTATAGTAAGTGTCCCTGCCACAGCAAGGCTAACAGCTTTAACTACTGTACAAATTTTTATTATAGGAAGTGGTTGTGAAACATGCGGTTATCTTTATTCTTCTTAAACAAACCTTAAGGCACAACCACAGAATACAATTTTACAATACAATACAATGAATTTTTTTTCATGTCGGGTATAAATTGAAAGGAAACATTAGCTTTGCTGCTATTCATCTACTTTACTTCTGAGACAGATAGACCAGTTCATACTTCACCATTCTGTTTTAGATCTTCAATTATGATATTTACATTTATCAATTTCTTGTACTATTGATTCTATTAGACCAAAAATAATGAACCTGTATTTGAAGTAAATGTAGTCAATTGGCGGTTTCTGTGTAAAAAAAAAAAAAAAAAAAGCAGCCCCCTATCTCCCAGTTTCAGGGCCATAGGCCCCTTTTCTTCTAATATTTTTCTTAGCAACTTGTATTCATATCAAATATGAATGTCTTGTTCACTCTAGTGATTCGGCCCAAACCTGTGCCTCCCCAGCGCCTGACCTTACAGATATTGCCAAGGGGGAAGTCGAGAAGGTGAAAGACCTGGACCTCTGCATCCCTGTGAACTGCTCAGCTAAAAGTTCCCAAGAGTAAGTACAACTTGAGTTCATCCTGAGTTGAGAGGTCACTGAAACCTTCTTTTTTTTCCATCGGTGTGCAATTTGAAATAAGACTTGTGGAAGACTGTTTGCAAAGTGCTCAAAAAAAGCTCCTAGGAGTTAGTGGAAGACTTAACATATGATAACTGTTGGAGGTATTATGGAATTCGCCTGGTGATTTCTGCAGTCAGGCAACTAGAATTTAAGACAAAGACAAGTGTTTGCTAATGAACCACTTGCCCAATGTAAATTGGCTGTTATAAAGCACCCCCCCCCCCCACCCACCCACCCATCCACCACCACTATTTGATTTTCTTTTTTTTTTTTGCCCCTTACTTCCCCACAACCTCCCAAGTCTTTTAAAAATTGATTTTGGATTGGGGCAAGTAGAAATTTAGACGGCTTGTCAAGCTCTTAAGTGGATTGCCCTGAGTTCCCAAGTTTATTGCAGACTCCCCTCTGTTGTCAGGGTGCTTCTGTTGTTATAGCTCTCCTGACGGTGGAGGAGAGATTCCAGTTAACTCTGTACCACAGGGCTAAGCACATGGAAGTAGAAGTTAGAACTATTGGATAAAGTTTTTACTGTAACATCTGTGGTTAACTTGATCATAGAAGATTTTTAATGATTTGAAAATGACTTTCTTGATTATTTCCATTGAATTTTTGTTAAATGTAATTGTTATTATTATTTTGCAAGCTTCACCATTGTTGCTTGTTCACTAAGTGTTACCAGTTATTAAATTAACATTTTCATTTTATGTAGTGTGCTTGTTCAATCTTTTTCGTGTTTATTAAAAATTTTTCAACTTACTAATGTTTTTTTAAAAAGCTGTATCTTAATGTATTCCAGCTCCTGTTTCTTAGTGGCGGGGTGCAGTTGGTGCTCTCTGGGCAAAGAAGGAGAAACTTTAGAGTCCCCTTTCTGTGCTAGCCAGTCTGTATGTTACTTTGGAAAACTGGGTCAGTCCTGTTCTAATGGTATGTATTGCGTACACATGCACAAACTCTCACAAGTGCTTACACTCAAACTCTGATAAAAAAGCAAAAATTCTGGGCATAGCTAGTCGAAATGGTTCACTTCAACTTTAAAATATATTAATTTATTATAATTATTGTATTAATTTATGATAATTATAGATTTATTTATACTGACCCCATTACAGATACCTGCTCAGATCCTGAATGTGAAACACAAACATCTGATGAAAACAATGCAGGGGCAGTGGCTGGGGGAGTCATAGGGGCAGTTATACTACTTATCTTAATCATCACCATATTCATGTTGTACAAGAAAGGGAAGATCTGTGCATCTAAGCCCATAACACCACATACTGTGAATAGCCCCAGCTCCAATATCTTGGCTGTCTCTGATACAACCTCCCCCCCTGTGAACCCGTCTGCTCCACCCTCCTTTGGACACGTTTATGTGGACCCCCCACCAAGTTACACAGAGGTCTATCAGCAAGGGTTCACTTATAAGTAACAGTGCTTTTTTATTTCATCTTCAAATTTCTTATAGACAGGTGATATGATTAGGATGTGAGAGACAGAGCACTTGGCTTAAGCATCACTTGCACTTTAAAGTCTTGCCATTTCCAGATAATTTTATCTGAAATACTGGTATCAGGTGTGTGTACAGGATTGCAGTGAAGTTGCTTAACATAGGTACATGTTCCTCACGTTGTATAATGTGATTTATTCATCACAATTCACATTTAAGATGGGACAACAAATTACTTATCCCATGTCACATTCCAGACATGTTAATGTGATATTCAATACAAATTCACATTCCAGATGTGATAACATGATTTTCATCCCAATTCACATTCCAGATGAGCAAAAACACTGCTTTTTATCTCTTTATGTTCTTTGTATTACATATATTTAATTATTAACTATTTTTATAGGATATTATTATTATTATTAATACTCAAGAGAAGTGAAGTGAGAACTGAATCTCTATGCATTCTAATTTCCATTAAATTAACACAGTGTTGAGCATTATTTACATCTTTGTCGAATATACTTTTTCTTCTATCCAAAAGAAATATCCATTGAAAATGTTCATGTTTTCTCAAAGAATACCCCACTGCCAGAAATGAGATTTTAGACTATATATTAATACATATCATATAACTGTCATTGAAATTGCTCAACTCATCTGGAACACTGTTCACTCATTATCATTTTGAAACCAGATGGAGAAACTAAGCAGTTCAGAAATGATGCATATCTGTATGGAAAAATATTGCATAATATACAGACATCACAGGCATTGTGAATATCTGAATATATGTGTCAGAATATATTTTTTTACTGGATTTATTTTACAAAATAAAAAAGTTAACAATGACAAAATTGTCCTAACAATGAGGACCCCTGCTGTAAACCAAGTAAAAGAAAAAAAAAATTATTACTGGAAGAATTATTTATGCTGTATAAATTATTTATATTATCATCTTGATCTTCGAAGAAATGATTTTTGCAGTGGTCTTATCAGTCAAGGTAAAAACGGTTTCAGTCTGTATCTGTATGTATGTGTTTACAGTTTATATTTATAATGTTATACACTGGGAAAGGTAAAAATGGTTTTATTGGCCAATGACAACTTTTTCCTCTGTCTTAGACCTCTTTTCTTTTGCTCAAGTAACAGCCATTTCAATTATTTTTACATTTGATAATGTAAGCCTTAATTACTCCAGATGTTTTATGCTGGGAACTTTTATGGACACACTATGCAATGTACAATATCCTAGATGTATTTTGGAAATAATTTTCTGCATTAATATGGTATATACAATTACTTTAATAAAGTAGTAATGATGGGCACCTTCTTTATCCTATACTATTGTTATTAAAATATTTGTTTTATTTACTTACACATTTCCTTGCTGACTCAAATCCAACTTGTATTCAGGATTTTAATAATAATAATATGTATTTATTTGCAACTTAAAAAGTTGGATTTTACAATAAAAACAAATAGTCGTGAGATGCACAATCTTAAAATATACTTGCAAGTTTTAAAATGATTCGATACACATTAAAAATTCATAAAAAACTCAGTTCTTAAAATTAGATAAAGCCCATGGGATAAAAGTTTTTGACAATCGTGCAGTCCTCAATTTTGGCACAGTGTACTTATAAACCCGGCGCAAAGTGTAGGAACTTTCATTTATCTCTGGTAGCAAATGATTGATTTTGTGTCCTTCAGAGTACATGTTATGCAATAATGTTTTAGATAGTTCATCTCTTCTACAAGCAAGAGTGATAAGTTTACATGTTTCAAGTGCCCCATCGTAGGACAGCTCTGGGAATATAATCTTACATGCTCTAATCTGAATGGATTCAATTTTATCAATTTGTTGTTGTGTAAGACCTGGGTGCCACACCTGACATGCATATTCTAATGTAGGTCTGATTACTGATGTATAAAAGCTTACAAGTTCATTGGTTGGAATACCCGCTCTTTTCAGAAGCTCAAGATTGTGTAGCCTTCCCAGCTCAAATCACTACTGATCCTAACCCCTAAGAAGACAGCAGACCCCACTCTCTCAATCCTTTGATTATCTACTAGCAAGGGTGTAGTTTAGTGTCCTTTTTTGGAGAAATCAAATATGATCTCTTTGGTCTTGGTAGTATTTATTGTTAGTTTATTAGCATGGGACCAGAGAGTAAGTTCTGTTGTTGCATCAGGGAGATTGTCCTGCAGTTTGGTATTCCTGTAGCTTAGAATTGTGGTGTCATCTACATATTTGAATGTCACATTTGGTGCTCAGATCATTAGTCATAATGACAAATAAAACTGGATTTTCATGTCATATTTTTTACAGATGAGAAACAATTTTTTTTTGTTCGTTGGCATAATAATCAATTATTTGGATTTCCTGGAGAAAGTGCCTTACTTTTACATTTGCTTTTGTTGGTGCAAATAAATCTGTAAAATCTTGAAATGTTTCCTTTTAATCTGCATTACCAATAGATAAATGAAAGACACCGTAAAATTAAAAATAACAAGTTTATTAATTTAACATGAAGCAATAACATTTGTACAACACAATTATGTAACTTTGTGACAGAGATAGAAGTGAACTTATTATAATGAAGGCAGCATGATTTTTTGCACAACTTATTTTTAATTAGAAACAGTATAGTGCGAGTTAAAATTTGATACTACAAATGTCATATTTCTCCTTCCAAATAGGCTTTATTCTGAAGATGTTCTTTTTATATCACAAAGTTGATAAATTAAATGCTAAAATTAAACCATACAAAATGTATTTAATAATATACTTATTAAGTCAATTTAAATGATTTTTACTAAGTCTTCTTAAATGAATCTTAATATTTGTATAAATTAATAAATAGAGTTGATATAAAAGCATAGTGAGTCAGTGGCATCACTGCCCCTAGTGTTCTGTATGCTTAAGCTTTGACTGGCACATAAACATACAGTATTTTAAAACAAGCTAGTAATTTCAAGTTTCTAGGTGACTTCTTTAAGTTTTTAATCGTATTCTTCCAATCTAAACAAAGAAGTGACATTTCTCATTTAACAATTTTTATATATGTCAATGAACATCTGGGTACATATTAAAAAACCGGTTCTTTGTGGACACGCCCCCTTCTGTTCTTTATACAACTTACGCAACTTATCCATGCGAAAAACAAATAAAAATAAAGATACCACGTACATATCTTCTCCAAATGACTTGCTCTTTTGGAGAATCACAAATTTGGAAGAGGTTTCCCTTTCAAATGTCGAAATTGATGTAGTTACGGACTGCTATGCTTTTCATCTCCATTGATCACAATTTCGCGGGGATTATAGCGTCATTAGCGATGACCTATTTATATACGACCTTCACATTAACGGCCATCTTGTGACGTCATGCCGACTGTAAGAATACGCATTTGTTTGCTTGTTGTCGTCCATAATTTAAAAGTAAAATATGCGGGGGAAAATGCCAGTTCTTTTATACGTTTGACACTCAGTTATCAGCGCATTGAGAATAACGGATGCAAGGATTTTTAAAGGTGGAATTTTTTATGGGAATTTAACGCTTTCCCCACCCGGATGTACAGGTAAAGGGTCATGCGAATGCGAGGCATTGTCACCGATTCAAGGTGTGTTTATAAATAATGACATGTTGCATACTGTACATAATGCCTTTGAGCAAACCATACTACAAAAGGGGGCTGATTAGGGACACGCACATCTATCCTAACTGCTTGGTGACTGTCAGATACTCGTACCGTGTACTCTGGTATACGGGTGTGACTGAAATGCGCAATACACTGCAATACAGCGCAACACAGTACAATACACTTGATAACACAAGTCCAGTTGCAAGTAAACACAGGAAAGGGTAATCTCAAATAAAATAGGGCGATATAAAAGCAAAATATAGTACAAAGTAATTAATATTGCTGATACAACTTTGCAACTTTTTCATTGTTTGGTCAGGCGCCAAGAAAAGCCACTCACCAACATGGCTGCCAACCGTACAATATAAAAGTCTTGCTGATTTGTTAAGTTATATCAACGATATTACCTACCTAGTAATAAAGGTTGTTTTTATACCACCCTGCTTTGCTGGGAATGGTCATTTCTTTTGTGTAATTGCAACTGGATTTGATTTTTGAAGTGTATTGCACTGTGTTGCGCTGTATTGCGTATTTCAGTCACACCGTGCATGGGTATATGCATGGAGTTTGCCTAAAATTGAGACTTAAAAGCTGGAATTAAGACAAATCTAACATTAAGTTATCATTTATGAGAGCTGGCACTGTAGCTGGCTTTGTTTACTCATTGGGTAATTCATGAACTTATAATGTCTCTTTATGCATAAAATTTTATGTATAGGATTAATTTTAAATATGAAATAAATCAAATCAAAATCAAATCCTATAATTTTGTTGTTTCAGTTAACATCAAACAAGTTTCAGAAGACAACACAAGACATCACATAAAAAAAAAGAGTATGTCTGGAGGAATGTTCCATATACTGACAATAACCATATTGGCCATATTAACTGTGTCAAGTGGAGCCACATTAATTGATGGTGGGATATTAGGACAGGTGTTAAGGGAAATAGCTAATGATGCACTGGGGGTAGAAGAAATGCAGGTGAGACATTCTGTGGTTACTTTGGTTTTATATATTTTTAACAGAAATGATGGTACCATCCTAAGGCAATGGAAGTGGGTGTGGGGGGGGGGGGGGGCAAGTATATCTCCTGAATCAGGGCTCGACATTAGCGCCTGTCCGCCTGTCCGGGACAGGTAAAAATTCAGTTCGGACAGGTGAAGTTGCAGGGTTGGCTGTCCGACGGACAGGTCATGTTTTGTGAGAAATTTGGAGCAAAAGTCTTTAAAAAATCATTTTTTGTTGCATACTAACGTCTTTTATTCTCTTCCTAGACGGCATTGAAAAGAGTGACCTACTTTTGGCACAAAACACATGCAGTCGCAAAACGAAGTCTGAGTAAACTTACCGCCAAATTATGAAAGTGAACACCCTCCAGAACTTCATCAGACAAAATCTATTCACGTATCAGGTTCTTTACTGAATATTTATTTAGTTCAAAATCTACATGCACTAGTCATAAAGACCGTTCCAAAGACAGAAACTACACAAGTACTGTACTGGGTATAAAGCCAGATTGAACTGGATGAACTGGCTATATCTAGTTTGTTGTCAAGGCAACATACTGACTGTCAATCAAATACGTTCTTTTGGACTGAAGATCTTGTTGAAATGTATTTTATTTGCCAAAATATAACCTGAAATTATGTATGATGTTTTCTTAAAGGACTCTAGCATCACTTATGTTATTTACAGTTAAAAATTAGTGCTGGAATATGATAAATTAACATTGCTGTCATATACCAAAATGATATTGATGTAAGGAAGAAATTGGTAATAACAAATATGAGAATTTAAATAAAAAGAAGGGGAAATTTTTATACTTATTTTATTTAATTCATATATTAAAGAAAAATCAAACACATGATAACCCCTAAAGAAGTTAAATTGTTTACATAAATATAAGTAAAGTATTATAAAATGAATATTATTTAACTTTTCATTGAACTATATTCAAATATTATTAATTTTGAATATTTTAATAAAATTAATTTAACAGTACCCCCTCCCCACTTCCCACTCAGGGTATTTTTTTCCTTAGCTGTTGTTAAACTTCATGTGAATCTGTTATCAAATTGCAGATTTACAATTAGTAGACCCTGTACCCCAAATCCTAGGAGAAGCCCTGATTGGAACTATGTTAAATCAGACTTATATGCAAGATTTAATCTTCACGAGTTCACAAGTATGAAAAAACAATTTTTTATCTGAATATAAATTCACTTTAAGGTGCATTTTTCCAGCTCATTTGATTGAGTATTTTGGTAATAAATACATTAAATGTATGACTATACATATTAATTTACAAAGTTCTAGGTATGAATAGAAAAAAATATATATATTGGTTTTGTTGGACAGGTTGGTTTGAAAATCGGACAGGTCAAATTTATGACCACCTGTCCGACGGACAGGTGCTCAAAAAAGTTAGTGTCTAGCCCTGTGAATAGAGGCTATTCACCTGGATAGCCTCATTCCTTGATGAAGCTGCTGAGACTGTTAGACATCAAAATATTGGAAGTAAATTATGTCAATATTAAACTGTTGATTAAAGAAAAATACATTACGGACTGTATTTTGCAATATTTAGGCCACCAGCCTATACATAGCAATTTTCAATAACAGTAACAGGAGCTACATGTATTCCATCAGTACCCTGAGAGTTTGATTATTCATGCTTCTTTTCCAAGAATTGATAAATTAAAAGATAAGAAGTGGATGTATGTAATTTAGGTTAATGTAGGTGTGAGTCATCTGATGTGGTTACTGAATGATAATATGAAGCATATATTTACATGTATTATGTTTAAAAAGACAAACAGTTGGGCTTAGTGGCTGTACAAAACTGCCTAAAAAAGCAAATGGAAATAATTAAATCTGACAATTAAAATGATGTGTAAAAGACATATAAACTTTAAATTTTGCCCTGAAAAACAGATTTTATAACATATATAATTTTATAACATTATTTTATATTATTACAAAGAAGCCAAAAATTGATTATTGTTGCCTAAAATTTGATAATTGATGCTAGAAGAGTGTAGATAATGTGTGTTTTAAAATTTAATTAAATGAATTTTCACTTTAAAACTTAAAATATTGTTCAATAGCTTAAATAAGAAAGTGGGCACAATCAATTAAATGTAAACATTTTTCAGAATAAATATGCGAAATAATTTTCTGCTTGTTATATATATATGGACAAAAATTTAGGCAACAGTAAATAATCAGGGAGATAATTCTAAAAAATGTACAAATTAGATTTTAAATGATCACATAGAATGTTTTTATGTTATTATTTTGATTAAAATCTTTTACTTTTCAGGCAGAATATGACAAAGTGTCATATAGAGAAGATGCTATTGATGGCCCAGGGAATATTAGAGAAGTAAATATTTGGGAGTTGTTTGGTACACAGTACCACTTGGTCAGAACTCTCAGTTGTGGACATTAACATAAGATAACTATTAAGAGTTTGGTGGGACATCGTAATTATGTATTTACATTATCATTTATTATTATAGGCTGTCTTCATAAATCATATAGTTCCATGTATCAGGCTTTTGAGAAATATAAGAGAGAAAATAGATTTTAACCTTTAGATATTTGTTCAGAAAGAAGATTTAATTGCTTTTATTTCAGTAATCACAACCTGAATATAAGTGAAATGCTTATATTTATTTGAGAAATGAAAAGAACATTTTTTTAGTATTTTATGTCATTGAGATATGTTTCAGTTCTTTTAAATTTTTTAAAATAAAAATTTGCCATTTGAAGACCTGTTGACCAAAAAAAAGCCGACAAAGTTTTCATATAAATTGTATAGTTACACAAATCACCAATCCTGATAATTCAGGCTCTGTCAGTAAATTGTAACCACCATCATGCCCATGGCAACGTTACTTCAAATGATGCCTTGTAATCTCATTACACCAATCCTCATATAAATGTTTTCCATGTATTGAAATTTTATTCAGCTTGCCAATTCACTGAGAACCAAGTTCCAAGGTCCGATCTCTGCACTGACCAAGATCAAAGATGCTATTGAAGATGACTACGCCAGCTTCTCCAGTGTCAGATCTATGACACAGTGCTGCCAAGTGGTGGAAGCTACTTATGACAAGAGGTTTAGTCAGGAGGTTTGTGATGTACACATACATATGCAAACATGGGCATATATACATATGCAGGGGCAGATATTCACAAATCACACATATACAAAGTTTACACTAATGCACAAAACACATGAGTATGCATGTGTACATATGCACGTATTTGAAAAATTTTATTTTCAAAAATTGACAGGTCAACTTTGACAAGGCTTGTGTGACAGTAGCAGGCCAGAGTTCAGTGAATAAAAAATTCCCTACGGCAAGGGTTGTGGAAGTGATGAAGGAAAACATCCGCATCAATCCAAATCTGAAGTGGCAGTACTTTGGAGGAGAAGATGGTATACTCCTTAATTATCCTGCAGTGAAACCCACAGGTGTGCCTGACTGTGATAGTTATGATCCAAGGTTCAGGTAAGTAACTTAATGTCTGACTTAAAATTTCAGGTTGTTGAGGACAATTTGTATGTGAAATAAGTGAGTTTTCTGATTTTCAACATTTAATTAATATCACTGAAACATGTTATGTTTATAACTTTTACAATGGAAAATGTAAAACATCAGAATCTTCCACTTACATTTGCAAAGGCAAAAGATATAGAGATGGATTTTTGATGGGCCATCATGATCATGGACATGTTCAAAAATCATTTTTATGTACAGACACAGATGTGTCTGTACATATAGCCATCATCTGCGTCTGTCGTCGTCGCCGCCGTCGTCGTCGCCGTGCACTTTTACCGATAACACGATAAGTGGAAAACCATTTTACCTTTTGACTTGAAACTTGCAGAACTGATGAATATTCATAATACGCAGGTCAAGTTCGAAAATCAGCATGATCGGGTCACTTTTAGGGAATTTATGCTGTTTTTTCACTTTCTTCAGCATATATGCAGCACCGATAACACGATAAGTGGAAAACCATTTTACCTTTTGACTTGAAACTTACAGAACTGATGAATATTTATAATACGCAGGTCAAGTTCGAAAATCAGCATGATCGGGTCACTTTTAGGGAATTTATGCTGTTTTTTCACTTTTTTCAGCATATATGCAGCACCGATAACACGATAAGTGGAAAACCATTTTACCTTTTGACTTGAAACTTACAGAACTGATGAATATTCTTAATACGCAGGTCAAGTTCGAAAATCAGCATGATTGGGCCATTTTTAGGGAATTTATGCTGTTTTTTCACTATTTTCAATATAAATACAACACTGATAACACAATATAAGAAAAACGGATTGGCCAATTGTAATTATACTCACAGGAGTGGTCAATCTTACTAAAACGCAGGTTGAGTTCGAAAATCAGCATAATCGGGCCATTATTTTAGAAGTTATACTGTTTTTCAAATTTCCTCAGATTCAATTATTAGGCATGTTAACAGTCTCATTATTTAACTAATAAGATGCCTAAAAGTGTTTGTTTGATATTTTCTGCATCTTTACAACATTGTTAGTTGATTATGTAAAAAACATGGTAAACTTGTTATCATGTATTGTGTAACAAAGTGTCAAAAATGGAAATAAACTCATATCATTGCAGTTTGTCAGATTCAATCATCCACTATGTTCAGAATCTCAGAATGGAGGAAATTGGACATTTAACACTGTTCTATTGATACTTTTCCCATCTCATCAATTTTCTTAGTTGGTCATATAAAATGGCAGTAAAATGTTTATTTTGTTTTATGTTAAAAAAGTGTTAAAAATGGAAATAAACCCATTTCAGAACAGTGCTGTCTTGTTTACATTTTGGCATTTTCAAGGCGTGACTTTGAAGTTCCATGGGCCTGAAGACCTTTGCTAGTCACATTTTCTGAATATCTGTGATACAAATATTTTATAATTAAAAATTGATGGTCATTAAGCTGTTAAACATTATGTAATATTGCATCAAAATTTGAAGAAACCCCTATTTTGGGCACTGCTTCCATGATGACCATTTAAGGAAAATCATGTCACTTACTGTTCTCAAACTTACAGGAAAGAAACATGGGACTAAAATACAGCTTCAGTAGGCAATGCACTCTGTTTGGTATTTTTATTTATTTATTTATTTTTTTTTTTGGCAGTTAAACAGTTTTTTGTGAAAATTTAATTTTTCACATATTGGCATTTTCAAGGTGTGACTTTAAAGTTCCATGATCTTGAAGACTTTTGCTTGTCACATTTTCTGAATGTCCATGTTACTAATATTTTATTAATAACATTTGATTGTCATTATGCTGTTAAACATTATGTAATGTTGCATCAAAATTTGAAGAAACCCCTATTTTGGGCACTGCTCCTATGATGACCATTTAAGGGAAATCATGTCACTTACTGTTCTCAAACTTACAGGAAAGAAACATGGGTCTAACATACAGCTTCAATTGGCAACACAGTCTGTTTGGTAAATTTTTCTGGCAATTTAACAGTTTTTTGTGAAAATTTAATTTTTCACTTATTTGCATCTTTATTTTCTGTTCTTTGTCTGTACATTTGACAGCTTTGCTGCCTTGTTAAAATTTAATGTCTTTGTATGCTGTGTTTGAATGCCTGAGTAAAGTGAAATTGGCATTAAGGAAAATAAAAGATAATATTATGTAGGGGTATTCTGAATGCATCTCATGGAGCTTTATTATCTCAAGTTGATGATTTGAAGAAAAAATCACTGCCTTTACAAAATATATAATTATGTCAAATTATGCAAAATTTTGTGACCTTTTGTATAATTTTGTATTTTTTTATTATTTGTTTGGATTGGTATATACAAACTAGGTATTTAGACAAAAACACAAAGAGACTATATTTTACAGTGTTAGAAATTAAAAGTTTATAATTTCAGGCCATTCTATGTGTCTGCAGCCACTCCAGTTCCCAAAGACATTGTGGTTGTCATAGATACATCAGGATCCATGACAACATATCACAACAGCAAGACACTGCTCCAGATTGCCAAAGATGCTGCAAGAACTGTTGTGGAAACCTTGAGTGCAAATGACAGGGTGTGTCAGACAAGTTTTCATTTAATCTTTTTAATTGATAATTTACTTGTGTGGGGATGTCTGCATACTTTGTTGAGTCTGTTTTCAGAGCATTCCCAACAAAGAACTTACAGGGATGTGATTTTTCTGATTTTTCCAGATTTTCGTCATTTTTAGTGTGTGTGTGTGTGTGTGTGTGTGTGTGTGTGTGTGTGTGTGTGTGTGTATTTTTTAACTTTTCTGGCATAATTACACAACAAAATCAATTTTCAGGTTCACTCTTATTTTAATCATAGTCTTCAGTGCTCTGACTTTTATTATCTTTCTACAGATTGGATTAGTGTCGTTTTCCTCGGCTGCGTCCACGCCAGTGCTGTCAGAGAGCACCTGTTATACCACGTCTCTAGCTGCTGCCACGCCACAAAATGCCAAGAACTTGAAAAAATACATTGATAGTCTGAGGGCAGTCGGAGCAACTAATTACCAAGCCGCTATGGAAAAAGCATTCTCTTTATTCAATAGTTCTGAGAATTCCTTTAAAGGTGAAAAAAGAAGTAGGTTTCATTTTCATTCAATCTTCCATTGATCTCTGCCTGTCCTGCCCACGCTAGCGAGTGGCATTCACAGACTACTCCACGCTTGATGATTTTGTGCCACTTGTGACAGCCTTCTGCTTGGTGCCATCTTTTGAGCTTTGCTTCGGTATTTCATTACTCTTTGCCTTCTTGCAATGCAGGATTTTTGTTAGGCCACATTAAAGATTTTTTTAGTTTCTGACTGCATATTATGGTGTGTTGTTACACAGAATTACTTTTTTTTTTTTTTTTTTTACAAAATTTACAATGTTTTGTTAAATATTAAAATTGTAAGCTAGATGAAAGAATTTTTTAATTTAAATTCTGTGTTGCAAAGTATAGTTTAACTGATGCTGTCACATGTTTTCTGTGTAAATAGAGTGCAGTATATTTGAAAATCCACAGTGATCAATTTCAAGAATAGTGCTTTCATCTCATATTCATATTTGTGTTTCATTATTATGTATTTTTTTATCAATTTATTCAAATTGTAACATAGTTTTTACATGGCGTGATGCTTATTCAAATTTAAAACTCAAAAATTTTCTACCAAGTATCCAGCCTTTTACCTCTTGAGTCATTTATTACAGATAAAGTGATATTATTCCTAACTGATGGTAAAAGAACCCAGGGCGGAAATCCTCTGGAGACCATACGGGATCAAAATGCCATCCTTGGCAACCAAGTCCTCATCTTAACATTTGGTCTCGGCCAGTGTAAGTCTGCATTTTAAATTATATTGATAATAATAATAATAATTGTTTAATAATTATATCACTCTGTAAATTATCATCCACAAATACCAGACTGAGCACTACCATGATATGGTGAAAGGTTGGGATTAACCAGGGGACAACAGACACCATTAATTTGCTTAAATTTATGTTTTTTCTGATAAGATGGTGGAGACACTAAGACCCCATTCCCATAGATTTTAGATCGATCTATCCCTGTGGGGAGTCTCATTAGATCACTGTCAGCTTAGCCGGCTTAAGCATCTGTCCCGCCTACTAAAAGCTGTAAGGGGGTAATTAACTATGGTGTGCGCTCAGCTGACTGCAATTTAGTGTGAATCCCCAGGGAGTTAGGTCGATCTAAATCTAAATCTCTGGATCGCTCTAAATATCTGGGAATGCACCCTTAGACAAGATCCATTCAGCTGAATTGTTCTATATTTTATTATATATATTTTTTTAGAAATCCACTACAAAGAAGTGAAAAATATTTTGAAATCGCCTTTTTTTAGTAGATTTAATAAAAGTCAACCATTCGTTACCCATGCACTCAAACATTCTATTTCAATTTTAGCCCTGGAGGAAAGTTCTCTCACTGAATTGAGGAACATGGCTGCCCAGACTCTAAGCAGTCAATCTTATGGGGAAATTACAGTGAGGCTTTCAAAACTTTCATAATTGCATTAATGCTAATTGGTTGAATTACTTAAAAATTACTTAAAGTATTTCTTTATATCACTTTTTCTCACGCTTGAAAAAATAATTGTTTTGTATATCAGGTGTGTGACTTGCATATCTTGATAATTGCTTTTGAGGGGGCTAGAAAAATTATAGAGTTAAACAATAAAAGGGAATGAAATATTTACTTAGAAATTTACCAAAAATTTTTACAAACTCCTTGCAGGCTGGCACCTTCACTCATGTTACAGACCCAAATCGTCTTCGTTCTGCCATGGCGTCTTACTACGACATCTTCAGCTCTACTGGCAGTCCCATTATAGACCCCCAGTTCTCTGTACCATATATAGACTTATTTGGGACAGGTAAGGCTGAACTTGATCATACCAACACCCAAGTGAATTGCTAAACTAAACTTCTTAATTTCTATGTGTCAGGTGCCATGATTATGAAACTGCACTGATTGACCCTAAAATCAGATCAGCTCAGTTAGAGAAATATGATTTATTCAACCTAAAACTATAATGTGAAGCTTAATGATGTGAGGCATTTGAGCTACAGAACAGAATAAGACAAATATTTTAAAATGCTAATGGAAAGTGGAATAACAAAACAATAAATATTTTGAAATGCTAATAGAACTTAGAATTACTTAAACATATTTATAAGGTCAGAAGCAGGTAATTTGATGAATATAATTTATATATTAATGTTTTTCTATAGATTGCTTCCTATTTAAATTTCAGGTCTCATCACCTCCATCTGCTTGCCTGCATACCACAGTGGCCGACTGATTGGTGTAGCTTGCTCTGATGTTGCCATGAGTGAACTCCTCTCTGAAGCCACCTATTTTGACAAGGGTGAACTGAGCTATGCCTTTGTTATCAATGGCTATGGCAGGACATATTCCCACCCTCTGCTGCCAAGACCCTATGATGTCACAGATGATCCTATCTTTGTGGATATTCATCACTTGGAGAGGGCACCTGCTGCGAAAGCAGTGATTAGCTCCATGATCAAGTTAGATTGGTTGCTTTTATATATTAGCTTTATAGACAAATGTAATTTTCTGAGTCAGATCATACCCAGATTTTAGTGCTGTTTTTATAGAAGTATATCTCAAGCTTAAATATCCTTAGTTCTAGCATTTTATTATCTTTTTTAAGGAATTAGAGAGATGATATTTGAGATTTTGGGCATCAGATAAATCCAAAGAATCTGCAACTACATTTTTCTCATGACATACTGCTACTTGAATTTGAAGCACTGTGTCAGATCTGTCTTCCAGCAGTATTGCTGTGTTAATCTCTGCCTACTTCAGGTCATTTTTTTTAACTCTCTTCCTGCCACAATTAAAACATCTATTTTTTATTTTTCTTCTCAGGGGTGAGGAGGATAACAGCAGCTTTGTTTCCACCAGAACACAGGCCAGAGGAGATGTGTTCAGAGAAGGTGTCAGCATAACAAATGTCATGTCACATTACTTCTGGGCACCAGTAAGACTTCAGCTTCAAATAAAGACTAATTTCTGATTATAAGTAACTTTAAATGACTAGGAAAGATGCATTTGAAAACTTGTGACAGGGAGCTACTAAATTAAAGATTAATTTTAGTTTCAGTTGTGCTTCATTTAATTTTAATTTTTTGGTTTAAAGAAAAAGTTAAAATGTGCATCTGCGTACAATCTGACTAAATGGTTTACATGATTATGTGCATTTTAGACTGGCCCCATCATTATATCATTCTGTTATTTTTTACTTGTTTATTTCTGTCACAATCTCACTCTTGATTACATTAAGTACTGTAACAATGACAATATATCACAACACCGTGGAAATAACTCTTTTATCCCAAATAGGTGGCACTACAAGATAGGACCAACTCACGTTTTTTCAGATTCCTGGGAGTAATATCTCGGTATGTCTTGTCATTGGAGAGGGTGACAAAATCAGTGTGCCGTCACCTCAGACTGCAACGTCGGCCATGTTTAACTACCACAGATATGACCTCGAACCTCCATCAAGTCCATGCAAGCACTTTTCTCGATATGCATCGAAAGGTTCGTACTCTTTATAGTAACATATGCAAGAGCTTTAACATGTGTGGTATGCTGTGATAAGCCACATGGTTTTTTTGAATGAAAATGATTCAGGAAATTGATATTTTGTCGTAAAAGATCTCTCTTTAATTTTATCAAAATATACCTCAAATAGTATTCTGCAAAATGGTAGTAATAATGATGCAGAGTAGAAAAAGATGATATTTGTTTGATTTTAAATTATTGTCCATATTACAGACTCTAGTGCAGTGATGCTCACCCCAGGGGCCTTCAGACAGCCATATCACTATCTTAACACTGAGGAAACAGCCACCAATGTCACACAATATGAGAGATATCTCACAGGACAGAGCTCACAGAACCCTGGCTTGAAGGTTAGTTGTGTATTCTATATAAGGGCTCCTGAGTTAATCTGTGCCTTAAAAATGCAGTATTTGTGACAGATCTAATTGTCAATTCTAATGCAGGACAGGTGTCTGAGGCACAGTGTGGTGTCTGCAGTTATGTCATAAGCCCTAGGGATCATTCCCAGACCCTGTCATACTACCTGTGGATCCATCTATCTCCAAGGGGATTCTCACTAAATTGCAATTATCTTGTGGCTTAGAATTCTGTCACACCTACTGAAGCTGCTTGGGGGTAATTAACTATAATTGTTTAGCAGCTTCTTTGGGCATGCCAGACATCTATAAGCCCCTTAAGCTGAAAGCAAATTAGTGAGAACCCCGTGGAGATGGATCGATCCTGTTAGATTGATCTAGGTATGGAAATCCAGTCGTAAATACTCTTCCCTCCCCCCTCCACACATTTGACTTGTGATAGTTTCATGTAAATCTCTGGTGTGACATGATTCAAAATGTTCAAAGGAACACATCTGTGAGGATGTGTTCTCCTGAATTGCCTAGTAATTTAGAAACATAGGCAAAGACTAAGTCACCATTGTAAAGTGAAGTTACTTTAAAATAACTTGATATTATTATTATTATAGATTATTAAATTCATTAACCCATTAAAATATTTAGACATTTTGGTTGTTTGTCATTTAGTATTTTGCTGTCTGTTTTTCTTCCAGTTACTTAAAAATAATTTGATATTATTATTATAGAATACTACTTTACTTAATCCATTAAAATATGGATAGAATTTGATTCTGTTTATCATTTGTAGTATTTTGGTGTCTGTTTCTTTCCCAGACCTCCATTCTGGACAGTGTAGTGATCACATACAAAGCTGAAGAAATCTGGAAGAGGAAACCAGCAGACTTTGTTGTATATAGATCTATTGGAACAATGGACGGATTGATGAGACTTCTCCCAGGGTTGCAGCTGACAAAAAATTACGACCACACCAGGAGAGCTTGGTACCTGTTTATTTTTGTCAGATTATGTTTAGTGAATTAACTTTTACCCGAGTCTGAAGAAAAATCCAGTCTTATTATTGTTAGGCTAAGGCCACATTCAGAACAGTGGACTAACTAGTCTGCAGGTCAAATATGGCTTCCCTCTAAAAAACATGCCATCTAATCCACTAATAGACACTGAATAGATTCTCCTTGAACTGTTACCTCCATTTTTTAGGTTCAAGAGGACCTTAACATACAAGGACACAAATGTGGTTTCGCCGCCATATTTGGATGTTTGGGGTTCTGGCTATGTCATAACACTCAGTCATACTTTATATGAGGGAAAGTGAGTAATATCTGTAATAATGATAATAATAAAATAGAATAATATCATATTTATTTGGTAGCAATATTCTAATGAAATAAAAGTGCACAATGCCATATTTTTAAAGGTAAAAAATTTCTTGGTTTTTAAAGACCCATACCATGTTTTACCCTACAGGCACATTCATAGAACATCATTTCACCTCCCAAGCAACAAATTTGATAATGTTTAACTTTTTTGGGCCAACTTTACACAAGACAGAAAAGTAACATCAAGATAGAAATATGGACATATTATATTTCACCATTATTTTTTATGTATTATTATTATGTCAGAGCTGGAGGAGTGCACACACTTGATGACAAGGTGACGGCAGTTATTTTGACCGACTTCACCATTACTTATTTCTACCAGGTGATTCAGGACAGATATGCAAACTGTAGGGATGCTGGATACAGGTAACAACCAATTATATGTACATTATAAAAATATTTTAAAGAAATCTTTTACTTTTGAAAAACTTTGGGAATTTTTGAATTTTAACCTAGTGCTTGATGATAGAAATATTATATTGAGAAAAAGAATATGTTTACATACAATATTCTTTTTTGTTAATTGGTACGTATGGATATTTATTATGTTTTAGCTGCTTAGTGATGGATTCCAGTGGTTTCATAGTAATGCATGATGATTTTGTAAAAGCTACAGACACACCTGATATTGAAAATGTACACATTTTAAAAAAGGTAAGCAATGCATACCTTGAACAGGGCGAATTACTTATTGTAAATTAGAATTCAGAATTGCTTATACAAGTTTTCTAAGATTGGAAAAATAAGGCAGTGATTGTCTGAATTATTTTTAATAATCAAAAGAATTAATTGCTTTTTAAACATGCAAATTGCAGTATTTAAAACAAAAACAAGGCAGCAAAGCTGTCAAATGTACAGACAAAAAACAGGAAAAAAAAGATGCAAAATAGGTCATTTTGTCAATTTTGATGCAATAATTAATAATGCTTATAATAGCACAGTCAGTCAACACTGATTTTTTAATCATGTGCAACAGGTAACTTGGTCAATAACAGGAGCAGATCCAGATATATTTTCTGACAATATTCCAAAGTATCTTTGTTGATCCATCTTCCATTTTGGTGGTCTTCCAACAGAAAAAATAGATACCCATTAATATAAACTTTAAAATCCGACTGTCTTCCAGGAGACCCAGAAGATGGTCTCAATCCACCCCTTCAATAAGATTACAGTTTCAGCACCATGAGAGTGAAAATTCACATGATGAAAGTCCCAATATATGAAAAATGATGACAGTGCATAAAATAATATTACATAGTGTTTAAAGACATAAATACCAATACAACTGCTTATGTGGAAATAAAGAAAATGTGCAGAGCCTCAGGTGGATGGGAGTTAAAAGTCACATCTTAAAAATGCCAGTGTTGGAGAAAAAATTAAAAAGAAAACAACAAAAATATAATTCCAATGAAGCTGCTATTCACTGCTTCCTTATTATGAACACTATATTAACAAGTGTGCTTTATGAAATCTCATTTAATGGCCACTTAATTAGGCAAATGAGTTTATAGCACTGAATTTAGCCTGAATTTACAGACTGACCACACAAAGTTGTCTATCAAAGGTCTTCAGGCCCATAAGTCACACCTTATATTAAGAAAAGCAGAAAAACAATAATGCACAAAAACAGGAGACTGCCAATTCTGATGCAATAATATATAATGTTTAACTGCACAGTCAACATCAACTTTTAATTATGCACATCAGGTAACACTGATGAAAGTAAAAGCATAAGGCTTCAGGCTCATCAGAGTTCAAGTTTACAATTAGAAAGTGCCAGAATAAGAAAAATGAAAATTTCACAAAAAAATGCATAAATTTAATAAAAATGATAGTCCAATAAAGCTGGCTTTCTAATATGAGCTGTATGTCAATCCTAAGAATCATTCTTGTATAAGACTAGTTAAAAAAATAGAAAGTAACACTTCACTTTACATAATATTAATGGTGGCAGAGCACAAAGTAGTTTTTCTATCAATTTTGATGCAACATTACATAATGATTAACTGTATAAATACCACCAATTTTAAAATATCTACTATTAAAAACATGGACATTAAGAAAATTTGATTACCACTGGGCTTCATGCCCAAGGAAGCTCTAAGTCCCATATTGAAAATTGCAACATGTGAAAGATAAACATTTTCACAAAACACCTGTATTACTTCCAAACAATTAACTAATGAGACAATTTTTCAACTGAAGCTGTATTTCAATCCTATGTTTCTTTCCAGTAAGTGTGAGAAGAGCAAGTGACATGTTCTTTCTTTCACTGCCACTACGGAGGCAGTGCCCAGAATAGGGTTTTGTGATGGCTATATGTACAGACACATATGTGTCTGTACATGAAAAATGTTTCCCTTTTCATATTGCAAAGGATGGATTTCATTTTCAGGAACCTGTAATAGGTTCAAACCTGATCACTAGGGGGCTGCTGTCCAAGAGAAGCTGCCTGGATTTTGAGTCAATCAAGGAACAATACTTTTGGCAGGTAAATGGTAGCAGTTTTTATAAATGTTTGATTAATATTTTATTCATTATGAAGGCATCTAATCTGATAAATTTTTTTGTACTGTCTCTTTTAACTGTTCTCTACAATAAAGTTAGAAACTTTACATATTTCTTAAGTAAAATTTTGATATATTGTCCTATTAAACCAACTTGTTTGAATCATTTCTCAGGTCAGTTTGCCAAATCCTAATGGACTGGATCTCATGCAGAGCAGTCCATCATATGAAATACGACCAATTAATAACAGCAACATTTTCCTGATAATCTACAGGAAGAATATGTCAGAAAGTATTTCTTGTTCTTGTGTAAGTCAATTATATATGACTTTGAATATTATTTTAAATATTAATAATATTGATATAGCAAATAAATTGATTTATCATGTAAAGATTTTTATAAAAATGACAATCTTGAAGGCTTACTTTTCAATATTTATTTACAAATTGTTTGATTCTTCATAAATGAATCCCAGTTTTAATTGTTTTGCTCAAGTTGAAAGAAATATTTTGACCCTGTATCATTTTTTGAATGTTTTTTACTTTCACAGCCTTCTAAGAAGTCATGAATTACGTCGCCTGATTACTTAATTACCCACTCACTTCCACTGTGGTGGCTTTCTGTAAGGAATGGGTCACCCATTGTTGACAGTTGTTAGCATTATTTTTTGGTCAAAATCAAAACACTGTAACTTAGGCTTACATCTCTGTAATATAATGGATATAATAGAATACTCAGTATCTGATACTTTAAAGTGATGATTATTTTACAGCCTTTTAGTTGCGTGTCTCCGTCCAAGTTTGAATGTACTCCAAGACAAACTTGCGAGTGTCCCTGTCACAGCAAGGCCGACAGCTTTAACTACTGTACAAATTTTTACACCTTATTATAGTAAGTGTCGCTGTCACAGCAAGGCTAACAGCTTTAACTACTGTACAAATTTTTACAACTTATTATAATAAGTGTCCCTGTCACAGCAAGGCTAACAGCTTTAACTACTGTACAAATTTTTACAACTTATTATAATAAGTGTCCCTGTCACAGCAAGGCTAACAGCTTTAACTACTGTACAAATTTTTACACCTTATTATAGTAAGTGTCTCTGTCACAGCAAGGCTAACAGCTTTAACTACTGTACAAATTTTTACACCTTATTATAGTTAGTGTCCCTGTCACAGCAAGGCTAACAGCTTTAACTACTGTACAAATTTTTACACCTTATTATAGTAAGTGTCCCTGTCACAGCAAGGCTGACAGCTTTAACTAATGTACAAATTTTTACAACTTATTATAGTAAGTGTCCCTGTCACAGCTAGGCTAACAGCTTTAACTACTGTACAAATTTTTATTATAGGAAGTGGTTGTGAAACATGCGGTTATCTTTATTCTTCTTAAACAAACCTTAAGGCACAACCACAGAATACAATTTTACAATACAATACAATGAATTTTTTTTCATGTCGGGTATAAATTGAAAGGAAACATTAGCCTTGCTGCTATTCATCTACTTTACTTCTGAGACAGATAGACCAGTTCATACTTCACCATTCTGTTTTTTCACCATTCTGTTTTAGATCTTCAATTATGATATTTACATTTATCAATTTCTTGTACTATTGATTCTATTAGACCAAAAATAATGAACCTGTATTTGAAGTAAATGTAGTCAATCGGCGGTTTCTGTGTAAAAAAAAAAAAAAAAAAAAAAAGCAGCCCCCTAACTCCCAGTTTCAGGGCCATAGGCCCCTTTTCTTCTAATATTTTTCTTAGCAACTTGTATTCATATCAAATATGAATGTCTTGTTCACTCTAGTGATTCGGCCCAAACCTGTGCCTCCCCAGCGCCTGACCTTACAGATATTGCCAAGGGGGAAGTCGAGAAGGTGAAAGACCTGGACCTCTGCATCCCTGTGAACTGCTCAGCTAAAAGTTCCCAAGAGTAAGTACAACTTGAGTTCATCCTGAGTTGAGAGGTCACTGAAACCTTCTTTTTTTTTTCCATCGGTGTGCAATTTGAAATAAGACTTGTGGAAGACTGTTTGCAAAGTGCTCAAAAAAAGCTCCTAGGAGTTAGTAGAAGACTTAACATATGATAACTGTTGGAGGTATTATGGAATTCGCCTGGGGAATTCTGCAGTCAGGCAACTAGAATTTAAGACAAAGACAGGTGTTTGCTAATGAACCACTTGCCCAATGTAAATTGGCTGTTATAAAGCACCCCCCCCCCCCCCCCCCCCCACCACCACCACCACTATTTGATTTTGTTTTTGCCCCTTACTTCCCCACAACCTCCCAAGTCTTTTAAAAATTGATTTTGGATTGGGGCAAGTAGAAATTTAGACGGCTTGTCAAGCTCTTAAGTGGATTGCCCTGAGTTCCCAAGTTTACTGAAGACTCCCCTCTGTTGTCAGGGTGCTTCTGTTGTTATAGCTCTCCTGACGGTGGAAGAGAGATTCCAGTTAACTCTGTACCACAGGGCTAAGCACATGGAAGTAGAAGTTAGAACTATTGGATAAAGTTTTTACTGTAACATATGTGGTTAACTTGATCATAGAAGATTTTTAATGATTTGAAAATGACTTTCTTGATTATTTCCATTGAATTTTTGTTAAATGTAATTGTTATTATTATTTTGCAAACTTCACCATTGTTGCTTGTCCACTAAGTGTTACCAGTTATTAAATTAACATTTTCATTTTATGTAGTGTGCTTGTTCAATCTTTTTCGTGTTTATTAAAAATTTTTCAACTTACTAATGTTTTTTAAAAAGCTGTATCTTAATGTATTCCAGCTCCTGTTTCTTAGTGGCGGGGTGCAGTTGGTGCTCTTTGGGCAAAGAAGGAGAAACTTTAGAGTCCCCTTTCTGTTCTAGCCAGTCTGTATGTTACTTTGGAAAACTGGGTCAGTCCTGTTCTAATGGTATGTATTGCGTACACATGCACAAACTCGCACAAGTGCTTACACTCAAACTCTGATAAAAAAGCAAAAATTCTGGGCATAGCTAGTCGAAATGGTTCACTTCAACTTTAAAATATATTAATTTATTATAATTATTGTATTAATTTATGATAATTATAGATTTATTTATACTTACCCCATTACAGATACCTGCTCAGATCCTGAATGTGAAACACAAACATCTGATGAAAACAATGCAGGGGCAGTGGCTGGGGGAGTCATAGGGGCAGTTATACTACTTATCTTAATCATCACCATATTCATGTTGTACAAGAAAGGGAAGATCTGTGCATCTAAGCCCATAACACCACATACTGTGAATAGCCCCAGCTCCAATATCTTGGCTGTCTCTGATACAACCTCCCCCCCTGTGAACCCGTCTGCTCCACCCTCCTTTGGACATGTTGATGTGGACCCCCCACCAAGTTACACAGAGGTCTATCAGCAAGGGTTCACTTATAAGTAACAGTGCTTTTTTATTTCATCTTCAAATTTCTTATAGACAGGTGATATGATTAGGATGTGAGAGACAGAGCACTTGGCTTAAGCATCACTTGCACTTTACAAGTCTTGCCATTTCCAGATAATTTTATCTGAAAAACTGGTATCAGGTGTGTATACGGGATTGCAATGAAATTGCTTAACGTAGGTACATGTTCCTCACGTTGTATAATGTGATTTATTCATCACAATTCAGATTTAAGATAGGACAACAAATGACTTGCCCAAGTCCCATTCCAGACATGTTAATGTGATATTCAATACAAATTCACATTCCAGATGTGATAACATGATTTTCATCCCAATTCACATTCCAGATGAGCAAAAACACTGCTTTTTATCTCTTTATGTTCTTTGTATTACATATATTTAATTATTAACTATTTTTATAGGATATTATTATTATTATTAATACTCAAGAGAAGTGAAGTGAGAACTGAATCTCTGTGCATTCTAATTTCCATTTAATTAACACAGGGTTGAGCATTATTTACATTTTTGTTGAATATACTTTTTCTTTTATACAAAAGAAATATCCATTGAAAATGTTCATGTTTTCTCAAAGAATACCCCACTCTGCCAGAAATGAGATTTTAGACTATATATTAATACATATCATATAACTGTCATTGAAATTGCTCAACTCATCTGGAACACTGTTCACGCATTATCATTTTGAAACCAGATGGAGAAACTGAGCAGTTCAGAAATGATGCATATCTGTATGGAAAAATATTGCATAATATACAGACATCACAGGCATTGTGAATATCTGAATATATGTGTCTGAATATATTTTTTTACTGGATTTATTTTACAAAAAAAAAGTTAACAATGACAAAATTGTCCTAACATTGAGGACCCCTGCTGTAAACCAAGTAAAAGAAAAAAAATGTTATTACTGGAAGAATTATTTATGCTGTATAAATTATTTATAGTATCACCTTGACCTTCGAAGAAATGGTTTTTGCAGTGTTCTTATCAGTCAAGGTAAAAACGGTTTCAGTCTGTATCTGTATGTATGTGTTTACAGTTTATATTTATAATGTTATACACTGGGACAGGTAAGAATGGTTTTATTGGCCAATGACAACTTTTTCCTCTGTCTTAGACCTCTTTTTCTTTTGCTCAAGTAACAGCCATTTCAATTTTTTTTTTTAATTTGATAATGTAAGCTTTAATTACTCCAGATGTTTTATGCTGGGAACTTTTATGGACACACTATGCAATGTACAATATCCTAGATGTATTTTGGAAATATTTTTCTGCATTAATATGGTATATACAATTACTTTAATAAAGTAGTAATGATGGGCACCTTCTTTATCCTATACTATTGTTATTAAAATATTTGTTTTATTTACTTACACATTTCCTTGCTGACTCAAATCCAACTTGTATTCAGGATTTTAATAATAATAATATGTATTTATTTGCAACTTAAAAAGTTGGATTTTACAATAAAAACAAATAGTCGTGAGATGAACAATCTTAAAACATACTTGTAAGTGTTAAAATGATTCGATACACATTAAAAATTCATAAAAAACTCAGTTCTTAAAATTAGATAAAGCCCATTGGATAAAAGTTTTTGACGATCGTGCAGTCCTCAATTTTGGCACAGTGTACTTATAAACCTGGTGCAAAGTGTAGGAACTTTCATTTATCTCTGGTAGCAAATGATGGATTTTGTGTCCTTTAGAGTACATGTTATGCAATAATGTTTTAGATAGTTCATCTCTTCTACAAGCAAGAGTGATAAGTTTACATGTTTCAAGTGCCCCATCGTAGGACAGCTCTGGGAATATAATCTTACATGCTCTAATCTGGATGGATTCAATTTTATAAGTTTGTTGTTGTGTAAGACCTGGGTGCCACACCTGACATGCATATTCTAATGTAGGTCTGATTACTGATGTATAAAAGCTTACAAGTTCATTGGTTGGAATACCCGCTCTTTTCAGAAGCTTAAGATTGTGTAGCCTTTTACTTGCTGTTTTACAAATATCACAGATGTGACCTTCCCAGCTCAAATCACTACTGATCCTAACCCCTAAGAAGACAGCAGACCCCACTCTCTCAATCCTTTGATTATCTACTAGCAAGGGTGTAGTTTTGTGTCCTTTTTTGGAGAAATCAAATATGATCTCTTTGGTCTTGGTAGTTTATTAGCATGGGACCAGAGAGTGAGTTCTGTTGTTGCATCAGGGAGATTGTCCTGCAGTTTGGTATTCCTGTAGCTTAGAATTGTGGTGTCATCTACATATTTGAATGTGTCACATTTGGTGCTCAGATCGTTAGTCATAATGACAAATAAAACTGGATTTTCATGTCATATTTTTTCACAGATGAGAAACGATTTTTTTTTTGTTTGTTTGTTGGCATAATAATCAATCATTTGGATTTCCTGGAGAAAGTGCCTTACTTTTACATTTGCTTTTGTTGGTGCAAATAAATCTGTAAAATCTTGAAATGTTTGCTTTTATTCTGCATTACCAATAGATAAATGAAAGACACCGTAAAATTAAAAATAACAAGTTTATTAATTTAACATTAAGCAATAACATTTGTACAACACAATTATGTAACTTTGTGACAGAGATAGAAGTGAACTTATTATAATGATGGCAGCATGATTTTTTGTACAATTTATTTTTAATTAGAAACAATATAGATGCGAGTTAAAATTTGATACTACAAATGTCATATTTCTCCTTCCAAAAAGGCTTTTTTCTGAAGATGTTCTTTTTATATCACAAAGTTGATAAATTAAATGCTAAAATTAAACCATACAAAACATATTTAATAATATAATTATTAAGTCAATTTAAATGATTTTTACTAAGTTTTCATAAATGAATCTTAAAACATTTGTATAAATTAATAAATCAAGTTGACATAAAAGCATAGTGGCATCATTGCCCCTAGTGATCTGCATGTTTTGACTGGCACATAAACATACAGTATTTTAAAACAAGCTAGTAATTTCAAGTTTCTAGGATCCAAATTGTTCTAAATATTTTATTTGTACAGTAACTTACCAGTCAAGATGAAAAAAAAACTTGTCATTGGTTCACTTATTAAATTATGTATGGAAACTAAGGTGCACTGGATTTTCAAATACAAATACTGATATTAAAACAAGGGTAATAGTTCTGTGTCCTGAATCAAATCTAAACGTTGTTTTATAATTTTTTTTTAGTTTTTATGGTGCTTATCTTTCTTCAGAATAAGCACTTGTAAATAACTTATTTAGTGGTTTTTAATTTACCCCCAAAATATCTAAATTTTTTAATATTAAGTTATCCACAACCCAATATTTAACATTTCCATAAGATAAAGTTCAGGCAAATGAGCATATTTCCTACCTACAAGAGTAACAGTTTATAGAGAAGTATTTCCACCATAATCAGAATAGAGCAGCAAGCTGAGAAACATTGTACATGGACTGGAGGTAGTCACAATATTGACATGTAATAAATATCCATACATTTACCCTAAGCTTGCTTTTTACCACAGATAATAGGATTTCAGCCAAAATTCTGAGATAAAATTTGGACATAACATTTCAGAAAAAAAAACAACATGGCACAGTTAGAGAAAAAAATTATAAATAAAGGCCTATTCACTGCTATATAAAAATATGAGATTGAAAGATGAGTAAGTACAACTATTTGCTTTTTAATATCTGTAAGCTATGGAATTCTTAATGGAGAGGGATGATGGGGGGGGGGGGGGCATTCAAGGAACATTGTCTTTCCATATCGCCCCTTGAAACAGCTGAGATTTCCCATTATCTGATGCGAGGGGAGGGGGGGGTGCGCACAGTAACTTATTTTTGCCATACTTGGCTTAGCATCCTCTCATACATATGCCAGTTAAGGGAGACTATTACACATAGGCACAGGGAAGGCAAACATTGCACCATATGTTTTGATCTGCTCTAATTTCTTTTTTGATAAGGGGATAAAATGGGAAAACTGCGCAAGCTTGGGGGGGGGGGCATGCCTCACAGGGCACCTGCTCCCAACATGGTCATCAGTAATTTCAACTATCCCTCCTAATCTCCAAGTGGTAGCTTAATTTCTTTGAGGTGAACCTGGAACAAAAAATATATAATTCTGTCACAGCATTTATCTATAGCTTTGACCCTATTAGAACCAATTAATATCAATCATTGTACAATTTAAAATTACCCAATTACTGAAATCTTTGATATATACATATTCTGCAAGGCATTCTGCAGGGGGGTCCAGGGGGTATAAAAACAACGCTCCAATGTCCAGACGACAGACGATTACTAGATAAATATGGAAATTTAACCTGGCCTTTTGTTGTTAAAAATCATTAGGGGTTATTATTATTATTATTATTACCTGGACCGAGTGTTGTCAAAGATCAGTGTATACAGCCCCGCCTGGCGTGCCTGTAGCTCCCCAGTGACTGGTTTCTTATGCGAGTTCACCTTCGTGGTTGGGATCAGAGTCTCCGGGGCCGTCTCCTCACTGGTCCTATACGTCACGGCAAAATGAATGTTCTGAAATAGTGATGATAAACAGATATTGTATTTTTTTTTAATTAAATGTTTTTTAAATAGATACTATAGCATACAGTCTTTCTTCCTTATTTTGGACATAAATATTTTAAAATTCTTGATAATTAATGTCATATAATTATTATAATGATCATAAAGATACAGATATCCATAGCAAAGAAAATTTCAATATCTTAAAGCACCCTTCCTCCAAAAACACACACACACACACAAAACAAAGACACATTTTCTTTTTTCTATCAAAATAACTATCTTCAAGGATCCCTAATGAATCTAAATCAGAAAAAGATACCATCCCCTACCCACATCCATTCCCCTGCCACACACACACATATTAACAAATTTGAACACATAAATTATGATTCTGTTGTCACTCAAGATACCTTAGGATCCGTAGTAAACTCCCAGCAGAGGATAATTCCTGGCTCTTCAATCAAGACAGGCACAGCAAAGGACTGTCCAGCCTTCACCCAGAGGTCATCAGGTACCACTCCCTGACCGTTCTCTATCTCCTCTGCGGACAATGTGAAACTGCTCGTCAGTCTGAACACAGAGCGAGAGAGAGATTTAAGTGTTTATACATGATTATCACAAAAACAAGCAATGCATCGTTGATAAAAAATAAGAAATAATTTCTGAAAAGACTAATCAATGTTTTCCTACCTATGAGGCATGATAATCCTACATGTATTCTGCATACAACAACAGTCAGTGGTGTAATCAAAGCCCTTTGAGAAGGGTCAAAATATAAATATATATATATTTTTAATTTATCTTCATGCACGAGACAATGAAAAACTGATTCATCAAACCATACTGTTTTACTATGCTTCTATAGTTTGTTACAGTATTTAGATTTGTATTTATAGACATAGTAACAGACATGCTGAAACATCAGAATTTTTTTACTCACAAGAGATATGTGAGGACGATGGCTGAGGGGAAATAAAAATTTCTCGCGAGTAAAAAAATGTCTTAGTTTGTGACAAGAAAGCTTTAGATCAGCTTGTAGCTTCAACATAGCAAGTCATCCTGTCAGTTACTCACCCCTCTTGGCTGTGCAGAAATTTTCCAGATTCTGACAAGGATTTGGCAATTTCTTCATCCGTAATCTCTTCAAAAGTTTCATCATGGTGAACAGCTGTGGCACATGGTATTTCAGTCGCCTTTGGAGGGGAGGGATGGCCATTTTGTTTAGTTCTAGAAAAATTACTAGTTCTTAATGACAACTGATCACATGAAGAGCAGCAAGAAAAATTAATTGATAATATTGTTGAAACATACATAAGAGCAAAATATGTGCACCAGAGTTATGAGAATTTGGCCTTGGTTTTATTTAAAATATCACAAACACAGTTTACTTGGTCATATTGTTACAGTTCTCTGAATGGAAGGAACAACAGTTATGAATCATGTGACAAAACCAGTGTAATAAAACAAAAATTAGTTCATTTCATAGTAAGTAAGAATGGTCAATTTCAAACTTGTGACAAAAAATTCACAAATCGTTCCCCGTCTTCCATACCCCGTCTCTTTGGTGTCATCTATTTCGTTGACAGTCTTGTGTTTCCTGTCCCCATTCCCCAGGGCAGAGGTCACCATTTTTCGGAGGTTGTCTCCACTTGCTTCCGGTTCTGGTACTGAAGACATCATGGCTGCTGGAGACAGAGGAGAGAAGAATATATTCTCTTGTATCATTAATTTTTCTAAAATATATATTGGATTAAAATCCAATCCCATTCATGTTGTTTTATTCTGACAAAAGAATGCTGATCTATCTTCACCTATCCAGATGGATTTTTTTTTATAAGGAACAAGGTTAAACTTGAAAACCTTTGAACAAAAGTGACAATAGTGTGTACTGTAAGATTTATGCTGTGACTATTCTAGTTCACACTTGTCCTATTCTATCACTTGAACATTTTGTTTCATTAATATTTTTTCCATGACAATTGACTGATGTTGCTTTAGAGACGCTCCAATTAGTGCAAAAATAAAAATATTTAACAATTATGTTAATGTGTTGGTGCATAATTGCGATAAATACAAGTTGTATAAAAAATTTGCCTTAATCTCATTAATAATAATGTTGCAATAACATTTTCAACTTCAAATAGTTACTGTTATATGCTATTTTACTGACGATCGTATCATTATGACAATGATAAAATTCAGTAGATCAACCTTCTTCCTTCAGTGAAGGAGACGATCCTTTGCCTGGTCCCTCTTCTATTACATTGGATGCGTTTTCTATACAAGACTTTGTCTGAGGGCTTTCTTGTACAGCTCCCCCTACAGGAGGGCTTTCTTGTGGAGTGGGGGATTCTGAAACATTTTACACACAGTTATCATGAAATCTTAAACATTATTATGATATATCAAATACATATAATGTTACTTGGTACAAACACATCTTGAACAGTTATGCAAAATTATCAATTACCTGCACTCTAATTTAAATTTTGTTATCTATTTGCAACACCTCAAGAAAAGTCAAATTAGAGAAAGACATACTGAAGCAAGTGATAAAATTTCAACGTTCTGATGGAGGCTGGACTGAAACAGTATCAAATCTGATTTCGAATGACTAACAAACCCTCACCATTATCTAGCTCTCTGCTGCGGCTTTTCCTGAAATCTTCCGTCTGGTCGACCTCTGAGTCGCTCTCTTCCTCTATCAGTGAAGTGTTCTGATGTTTGTCCCTCACCTCCTGGTACTCTATATAGCAGCCATTGCACACCCTGGCCTTCTGCCTGAATAGATAAATAGTTTGAATATTTGGAGTAGCAATGTATACAGTAGATAGTCCGTATTTCTTAATTAATTGTTGGGATGAAAGAATTTGTTTAAGTTACACAGTAATTCCAGTTAGGCAATGTTTATCTAAGTTTCACCTTAGGCCAAAGAACAATCAATTTCACAAGATTTATCACAAAACACATGAGAATTGGAATCAAAGGTGAAGATTTACAAGTATTCTATTCCATATGACATCATACAGACATGCACACACACACAAGCACACACACACATGCATGTACACACACACACACGCGCACACACACACGCGCACACACACACACACACACACATCATATCCGTACTTGCTGTGAGGGGTATCCAGCCAATTATCACTACACTTCCAGCAGAAGATTCTCCCACACAGCCGACAGTGGTGTTTCCTCAGCATCAGCGAAAACTGAGACTTGCAGCCCAGGCAGTGTGCCACCGTGCTGTCGTCCATCCACTTCTCCGAGGCTTTCATTCTGTGCTCGAACTCCAGCTTGTCTGTCCTCTTCCACAGGTTGTCTTTCTCCCTGGAGAACACAGAGAGAGGTTGTGACAGAGAATTGTGAGTTTTGTCTCACCTAAGGCATTTCTAAACACTACATTGTCATTCTCCAGAGAGATGGTAACAGGGATGGTTACTAAGACACTTGACTTGAAAATGAATTGTGGTCTTTGTCTCACCTAGCACATTTCTCAACATAATGTTGAGTACCATTTTTTATACTTGGAGACAATGACAAGGATTGTGATAAAATTGGAACTTTTTTCTCAACTGTGACATTCCTTAAATCTATTAGTGTTGAGTCAATCATACGTTGAAATCAAAATATTTATAGTATAGCCATGATGCCCAGATTTTACGTCTAAAACATTCGGAACTTTTGTCAATATTAAAAATATCTTAAAATAGCTTTTAAAAATCATACAAACTAAAAAAATGCGACTTCAAACTGTGTATGAATTTGCCAAAAAACTGAAATATCATGATATATTAATTTAATTCAGTGTTTGAGATCTAAAGAGCTGACAGTGTCAGACATTACTCCAGACTTACTTTATCAATTTAATCAGCTTCTTCTTCAGTTCCACCATATCTATGTTTAACTGTTGGATTTCTTTGTCTTTTTCTTTTATCACAGCATCTTTGCTTTTCTTCACATTCTGGGCTTCATTCTGAGAAAATTTTCAACAGAGACGTGAAACTAATAGGACATTGTATCAGTTGTATTTTTCATTATTTTTAATCGTACATAAAAAATCATTATGGTTTTCTAAAGTCCTATAAAGAAATCAAAAGTGCTTTCTGTTCAACTGATTCATTTGCAAAATTAAAAAAAAAAAAAAAACAAGTGAAGCATTTCACATTGCAATCTGAGGGCAAATTGTGCAATGTGTGAATAGAAATTCAGCCATATGCCACATAAAAAGATGATTTATTTGCAAAAATTATAATGCACATGACATACCTTCAATTTCAGCACTAAGTTCCTTTCCTCATCCAGCAAAGAATTGGTCTGTGGAGAAAGAATAAGTACCATCAATCTCAACTGATAACAGTACAATAAAAATACTTACACATCTACAATGTACACACATGCAATCTAATGCGCACACATATACATTTACATACTCACATATGTAGACTTTACACAATTTTTTTTTTTATTACAATGATTTCAGGACATACCCTCCTCAAAGAATCACTCATCAGTTTACACTCCTCTCCTTTTTCTGACAGTCCTTGTCTCAGCTCCTCTAACTGAAAGAAGACAGGTCACTATGAACAGAAAAATAGTTTAAATTTCAATGCTAGGCAGACAACAGTGGTCTGTGTTTGTGTTTTAAAGTGTGTGTCTGTGTCTGAGCATGTGTGAGTACTAAAACGTGTGCATATGACCAAAGAATGATAAGACACTCCTTTCTCCAGTTCTTTGTCTGTTTGCAACTTTGTGTGTATGAGCATGTTTATGAAAGCACTTGTTTGTGAAATAGTGTGCACGTGTGCAAGCATATGTGCATATATATATATATATATATATAATAGCCCAGGGATCCCTGAGAGCCCCACCTCTCTCCAATTCTGCTCCTTCTCCAGGTCCCTTTCATTCTTGATGTCCTGTAGGTGCATCTCCAGCGTCTGGATCAGTGTCTCCTGCTCTGACATCTGATCTGTCATCTTGGCTATGTCCATCTGCTGGCTGGAGTAGCTCTGAAAGAAATAACATCAAGATGGTGGACATTTTGTTCAGAGAAGATTATCATCAATTTCATTGCTGAAATTCTTTCAGTAGAACTATTTAAAAATTATCTCTGGTTCAAAATATTTATATGATAGTTGTTTGTTCTCAGAAAAATGCAATATCAGTAACCGTAATTTTAATTATCATAATGAAACATTCTGTGTAATTTGCACCATAAGTGCATTTCAGTAAATGTTATATATCAACTTACATCTATGCAGATTATGCATTTTTGTGAAAGTGTGAAACACAAAAACAATGGCTATTACTTACTTTCAGGGCAGTTTCAAACTGCAGTTGCTCGGCGCTCATTTGGAATTTCAAAGAAGACACTTCTTGCTCTAAAACATTCCTCTGGTTCTGCCACTCCTCTTCCATCTTGGTCATGTGGTCCTGAAAATCTTCCGACTGTTTCTGCATCTCTGCTTTAGCCTCCTCCATCTGGCTCAGAACAGACTCGGAATTTTCCTGGTGTTCTCTCTGTAAGTCTTCCACTTGTTTCGACATCTGTTCCCTTTCCGCCAACAAGCTCGAAACCCTCTCCTGACTCTCTGAATCCTTGGTCTGGAATTCCTCCAATTTTGACTCCACGGCCAACTTTTCTTCCTTCACTGCCTGAAGAGTCTGCTGCGTCCTGTCGTGTTCCTCCATCAATGTCCGTAACTTTTCGTCATTTTGATTTTTCAGGGCCATCAAATCACTGACCTGACTCTGTATGTCTCTCTCAGTCAAGGTAAGATTTTCTTGAATTTGTTGTTTTTCAGTCAAAACTATGTCATAACTTTTTTGTAATTCTTCAAGTTCTCCTTGAACTTGTTCAAGTTCTTCTTCCAGGCTGTTTTTGGTAGATTCCAATGCTTTGACATTGCCTAGCCCTATTTTCAACTGGCCCTCTGTTTCTACTAATTGTTTTTTTAACTGAACAACATCTTCTGTTACGACTTGATGTTCGAACTTCACCTTGCTGAATGCAGCACTGAGTGTATCCAGTTCATCTTTCAGGGACTCCTTTTCTGACCGCAACACATCTCTTTCCTTGGTCACAGATTCTAACTGAGACTGAGACAGTTCTGACGAGGCTTTAAGATCATTGATTTCGGAGGCATGGGCATCGAGTTGAGTCATGTTTGCATCCAAACTGGCACTTTGAGCTGACATATTTTCTTTCAATTCTGCAATGATCAAGTCCTTTGCTCCCAACTTTCTCTGCTCCTCTTCCCTCATTTTCTTACTCAACTCATCCGATTTTTTAAACTTTTCTTTGTAATCTTCAATCTCCCGCGCCATAGTAGAACACTTATCCTCTATTTCTTCCCTCAGCGTTGACGCCTCTTTCAGCTCAGTTTGTAAACTGGCAACTGTGACCTCCAAAGCATTCTTTAGCTGCCCCCTCATCTCTTCCAGATCTTTTAACAATGAATCTTTCTCATTTTTCGAGGTTTCCAAATCTGTCTCCAGATCATGTTTCTCTTCCAATAATCTGCCTTTGTCCTGGGAAAGTTTGGCAACAGCTTCTTGCAGCTTGGAGTGTTTATCAGTGAGATCCTCCTTCAGGGTGGCCAGGGTGCTGATCTGGTCTGTGGCGTTGGACAACTCCTCCTCTAAACTTGTGATTCTGACTCGTAATTCCGACATTCCTTCTTCAGAGCTCTGGAGATCCAAGGTGACTTTCTGAAAATTGTCTGACAGCATTTGTTTCTCTATTATAAGATCTGAGAGTGTTTTTTCTTTACCTTCCAGAATGTTTTCCACATTGCCTAGCTGAGCCGTAAGGTGTTCGATGTTTTCTTTAGCGCTATCCAAGTCAGACTGGTGTTTTGCCATTTGTTCCTTCTTTAGCTGAAGAGCACTAGTGGCTTTTTCAAGTTGGGAAGCTGTGTCAGCTTCTGTCGTCTGTAACTTACTGAACTGTGTCTGCAAATCTGCCAGTTGTAACTGAAGCATCTTGTTTTCTTGTTCAGTTTGGGAATTCTTTTCATTTAAAGTGCTCACCTGGATTTCTAGGTCAGATTTGTCAGTTTGCAGCGTTTCCATCCGAGTTTGTAATTCACACCTGTTTTTCTTTTGCACTTGAATTTTTTCTTTTATTTGTCTAAAAACAGCCGATGTCTCCTGCAAAGATGAATGGTGGAAAAGAATTTGAAGAGATGTACATGTCAACTTCATTAATAATACAGACTACCAAATGGGCTTTATGTAAAAACCACACATTAAAATCACATTTTCGTTCTAAAGTCTTAATTCTAACTTCAATTTAAAACAAAGTGAAGCATTATTACTGGGCAAAAGTCTTGCAAATACCATCCATTTCTTAGAACAATCAGTTTTCCTTTAATTTCTTTTACTAACCCTCCCATCCTCCTTTTCCTCATCAGTTAAGTTGGCAGCAGTGTCCTCCATTTTGCTGACCAGCTGACCAATAGTAGACAGGTCGGAGGTCAACATCCTCACTTCCTCTTCTCTCTCGGACAACAAATAGCGGATCTGAGATGCGTTTGAAGATTCTTCCTGACTAACGTCCAAGATCTCCTGAACTCTGCGTTCCAAGTTCACTTTGCTTTCTGTCTCAATCTGAAGCCTGCCTTCGGTGTCTGCCAGGGTAGATTTTGCAATCTTCAATTCGCTCTCCATTTGAGAAACTTGTGCCTTCAGGCTTAACTTAAGACTTTCTGCATCATCAAGAAGTTTTTGATAGTCACTCTTAATCTGCTCTTTGTCTTTTTCTTTTGCTTCAGCCACTGTTCTTAGCTCAGTCACCTGTAGTTCCAAAGATGCCTTCTGATTGGATAAGTCAGCTTTCATATTAACTAATTCGCTTTCCTTTGCTGAGAGTGCTTCTTGGAATTCTTTCTGCTGCTTTTCTGTACTCAATTGCATGGCTTCAAGCTGAGGCAAAAGATTTTCTGCCTTTTCCTTTTCTTCATCTCTTTGCTCCAAGGACAATGTAATCTGCTTCTAGATCATATAAAAGGTGTATATTATATGTTTAGTCATCACAACTGTATATTAGTTATTTTCCATACTGCAAATATATTAAATTATTGCAATTCATTTTTATCACTTAAGCTATATGAAATCATTATTTAACTGTTGTCTACTTTTCAATAAAATTGTATTTAACTTATATCCTTCATATTAATGACAACTTTCAAATATTTAAAGACAGTGTGGCTACAAAATTACTCCTGCTATACTCATGATACAAAGTTTGAATTATACCTGTAATTCCTTCAAATCTTGCAATCTTTTATCCTCAGCCTTCTTGAGTTCTTCTTTAAGGTGACCAACATCTGTCTGAAGTCTTGTTGCCACAGAATCTTTTTCACTGACAAGTGCCTTCAAGTTCTCTATCTGTTTGCTGAGATCACAGTTTTCTTTCTGAGCTGCCTGCAGCATTTCTTTCCCCATATCCTCCTTCTCCATTGCACTCTGAACTATTTCTTTCAGACTGGAATCTTTTGACTGTAATTTCTCAAACTGGGCTTCGCAGTCTCTCTGCAATTCCCTGTTCTCAGCTTCCAAACTTTGTAATTTTTCATTGAATTTTTGTGCCTCTCTCTCCTTTTCCTCTTCCAAGATTTTTGTCTTTTGCAACAGATCGCTGACCGTTGACTTCAGGTCAGATGTTGTCTGCTCAGACACCGTCAATTTTTCCAGCAACTCCTGAACATGCTTAGCAGACTCCAGCTGATTGGAAGCATTATTGTCCTTGAAATGGATCAACTCCTCTACTCTTTTCATTAAACTCATGTTATTTTCCCCTAAAGTTGTCACTTTCACTTCCAGACTTTTTACAGTTTCAGTTTGCTTTTGATTTTCACTTTCCTTGCTTTGAAGATCTTGGGCAAGGCCTTTTAATTTTAATTGAAGATCAGAATTTGTTTTTTCAAGTTCCTGGATTTTTGTAAATTGTTCGGTTTCCTGTTCCTTTAGTTTCTGAACTAGAGAATCTGCCTCTTTCTTGTGTTGTCTGCCACTTTCACTGTTTTCTGAGACAGACGTCTCCAGCTCAAGTATCCTTTGTTTCAAGTTCTCTTCTTTTTCATGCCATGTCTCCTGCTTCAGCTGCAGCTCATTGGACAGCTTCTCACACCTGATTTAAAAAAATTCTTCGTTTTACTGAAATTTGACATCAACAGGTCAAAATATTCAATTCTGCAATAATCCACTACTAACAATAATAGACTGGCCATTACGTAGTCTAATACATTACATTTTTTTGTTTGTTTGTTATATGAAAAAGACTCAATGTACCGTTTAATTGAACAACTAACTGTTTCAAGTCAAAGCAGCCTAACATTATGGTCTAGAAATTTAGACCAATTTCTGGTCCTTACTTCTGCCATTGGTCTATACCTGACTTCCAGTGCCCCGCATGCCTCCCTCAGCTCCTCCATCTTCCCCTCCTTGTCTTCTACAGTTTTGGTTAATTTCTCCTTCACTCCTTCCATCTCTTCTATTTTTAGCAACAAATCAGTCCTCATTGTCGCTGCGCGATCCAGGTCAAGCTGCAGCTGCTCTACCTCCGATTCTGATGGTGTCAGTAAGGGAGGACCCTCACTTTTTGGGGTTTCCTAAAATAAACCAAGGGCCATATTGAGATACGCTGGGTAGGACTTTCTGGTATGTATTAACAAGCCTACAGGAGAGAGGTGTGTGCAGGCCCATTGCCTGGGGGGGGGGGGGGGGGGGGGGGGTTGGAGGGGTTCCAAAGAACCCCAATTTTTGCTAAAGAAAAGGTCCTCTGTGGATAAAATTTTGTCTAGGTACATGTACATGAAGGTTTCATGATAAAAGGTCCACTTTTTCAGAAGTAGAACCTCCCTTTTGAAAATGCTGGCTACAGACCTGGTGTGGGGACCCTGAATCACAAGTAACTGACCAACATCACTGCACCTCAGTGACAATCTAGAAGTTTTTTTTTTTTTACTTCCCATACCAAGGACGTTTCATACCATAGACACTTTCGTGCGTGTGTAATATCATGTTATTTCTGCTGTGCAAAGGACACTTAAACTGCAACTTTTAATTGGATTAATTCAATCTGAAACACATCCAAAAAGTGCCAGTAGGTTGTGGTTGTAGGAATAAAGACATTTTAAACCAATATTTGTGCCATTTTTACAGGAGGGATACATGACAAAAAACATGTAAAAAAATTCTTTTCAATTCAAACAATACAAAATTGCTTTTAGTTTGCATGAGGAAGATATTCTAAAGGCTCGGGTTACTACTTAAAGCTGAAAATAGAAATGAAAGAAAAGAGACATTGACACACGAAGCATGCAAGTTAAACAGATAATACATAACACTTCACTGAATATCATACCTTTGAGAAAAACAGACTTCAGACATCCATAGTGAAACATAAAACCTCTTTATCAAAACCATACAAAGCGTAAAAGAGCATGATGATTACGAACATCGCAATTCGATCACTTTCTAACTTGGGTAACAGTGACAGACAGAAGCCCGTGTTATTGCACAATCAGAGTTGCTCCATTGTTAGGAAAACAAAATGAAAAACAACCATGTGGGCAACAGTCTAGGAGACATGAGAATAAATAAAATGGAAAACAGAAGAGGTGGACCTAGGTAAGTGTAGATAGAGCACCTTTCCCTGGGCGCCACTGGCAGGGAGTGCCGCCTGAAAAGGGTGCCAGTGAGAGATCTTTACCTTAGTGAAAGCAAGGGAGAAGCCACTGGTATTTTAAGCAGTGTCAAAACATGTTGATTTTCACATCAACAAAGCTGACTTGTATTTTAAGCTGACTTTACAGGAAAAATTATCCAAATAAAATTGGTTTCAGATGTCTTGATGGGTGTTAATTCAGTGCTTGTCATACGGGTAGGTGTCACTGAGTAGGTATGCCTCCTATTTTAACATGCAGGAATGGGTCTGAGAGCATAAAACTCCACTGATGGATTCTTGCTAAAAAGTCTTAGTTTTGTGACCAATGGCAAATAATAATTTCCATAACTCTTTTTGCACTTGGTCATGTACTGGAACTTGAAATGTAGCCAAAGGTTTTAAAATCTCATCAGCAAGAACCCAAGGTGGTGGGAATGTTATCTGGTCTGCAGGATGAGGTATATGGCATATTATGAAAGCAAGACAACCTGCTCTTGCCATCCACCCCAGTTAGTGGTATCTATCTCTAATTCTGGAATTTCTTCACTCAGTTTTACTACCACTCCGGGAGACTCCTAGAAAACAAGGCACAGCTACAGGTACACGTACTACATAGCATGAAACACACAAAAGTATGAGTAGAATGCTTCTAAATTAAGTACAGGGAGACAGACGTGGAAAATCATGCATCTCCTTCCTGTATAAGTGAAAATGGAATATCTTAATGTCATCATGGACATTACTACTTGAATTCATTAAATAAAACCTCACTACATTTCAAATTTCAATCTGTAACATTACTTTCATACTTTTTGAAGCAAATTTTTTTTCAAAGTCCCTTTTGCAACATCATCTCAATTGCGATTTCTGTAAGTCCGGTAAAAAAAATCAAAAATACTACAATATATGGAGAGTGCAGTTCATAAATGGCTACTCACATTGGGTATGCTGAGGAGGCTGTTCATACTAGAGGTTCTACTAGGGGGGTTCCACCCCTTGGGCGAGCCAAACGTCTTCCTAGAAGAGAACAGATGTATGTGGTAGTCAGAAGTCACTGTACTTTGTTATTAACAGTTAAGACTTGTACTTAAACCAATCTAATTATTTTGTAAGTGCCAATATCGCATTTCACATTATTATTATTATTTTGGGGGGATCGGGTACTTTGGAACAAGTCTGAGACATTAATCTTTTACAAACAATGACAATACAGATATTCTTATTCTTAAAATTCAATAATTCTTGAACTCTATTAATAAATGTTTAAGAAATAGTTCAAAATTATTTTATTGACAGAAACAATTGCTCCAGAAAATATTCTTTTGGATAAAAAATTACTAAAAGAAAGAACTAAAAGAAATTTCACAAACTTGGCAAATGTCGGCCACGTTGCATCAAGGTCGTATCCATGGGGAGCAAGGTCAAACTGCACTTCATTGAGGTCATACATGCTGGCTATCACCTCCATAGAGTATTCATGCATTAGCCAGACTGAGCCTGCGTAGTACCAGTCACTGGAAGAAGAAGAAAACTGCAAATGAGTTTCCATTCAATTTTTACGTCATCAATAATTTCATCAATCAAGTGTATAATAAATCTCTTCATGTACATCTTACAAAGAGGAGTGTGTAATGTTGACTAAGGAAAAATGTCAAAATTCTGAATTCTTTTTTTTTCTGTATAAAGTTCTCATTCATGAAAAATTCTCTCTAAGACTTCCACTGCGCTGGGGCCAATTTTACAAAAGAACTTTTGACTGAATGTTGGTCTTCACATTGTGATTTCTTGATTACACCCACTTTGTGATATAGTTATGCCCCCCTTGTAATATTTTAAAAAACCCACCTTGTGACCTTCTTATTTACCACACCTACCGTGTGACCTAATTACACCTTCCTGTGACCTAATTGCACCCACCCTGTGATTTTAAAAAAACCCACCTGGTGACCTTCCCATTCATAGCACACTGCTGTATGGAGTCTGCCAGTCTTTGATGTACCAAAGCAAACCTAATAAACCCACGCCCCTTGCCTAAATTGGTCTTCAACTGAAATGTTATAATGTCAGTGTATTATCATATCATAATAAAATCAGTGGAGATAAAATATATCACTTACTTTATCAAACACATGTTAGTACAAATGTTGAAAAGTAATTGAAAGTGATAATATAATCTCTAACTTAGACTATGGCTGAAAATGGTAAGGTTACTGACAAAGATTTTAAATTGAGAAATTATCCTTTACCAAAGAGGGAAGAAGAAGGTCTTGTACGTAATTGAAATCAAAGAAAATAACAAAATTACACTTAATAGCTTAAGCCCTGTCAGTGTGGCCCCTTCATCTAGCGATAAATATAAATTTTACCCCAAACAATGAATCTAATTTCCTCGTCAGTGTTAACTGCCAACTGTACCTCAGAGAGTGATTTCACAAACTTGATGCCATCATTGAGACCCTTGGTTGATCCCAGACAGTCACAGAAGTAGTTCCAATAGTCCTTCTTTCCTCCTAGGAGAGTGGTCTTGGCTGTAGAATAATAATAATAATAATAATAATAATAATAATAATAATAATAACTTAATTAAAGAAACAATAAGAACAACAACCACAATGGCATCCAATAATTATCTTATCACAGATGACTACTACTACTGATCATGATTATTTTAACTTAAAGTATGTACTCTGTACACAAGCAATTTGGTCTGAAGTTAAGCCTAACTTGAAACATGAAGTTTTTTTTCTTTCTTTCTTTTTATTATTATAATTTTTTTTTTTTTTTTGGGGGGGGGGGGGGATTGGACCCAGACCCCTGGGTGTAAGCAGTCCCTGACAATGACCCCTGGGTGTAAACAGTCCCCGGGGGGAGGGGGGGTACTTACCTTTCTGCTCAGCCTGCAGCAGGTACTCCAGCTTGGCACAGAACCTGTGCAGTGTCTGACAGTCATCTGTGATGGGACAGCCCGTGTCCTGGAAGTCACTCTTCAGCTCCAGGATACATTCTGCAATGAGAAATTGTATAGATTCCACAACTGTCACTTGCTCATAGGGTTGAGGGATAAGGGGGAAATTACAGCTTCAGAGCCGAAATCACTTCCACATAAACTTTACCTTTATCTTTTAGTTTTAGGCTCCAAAACAAAAAGGTGAATACACCAAAACAGCAAATAGGAGACAGGCCATCCTCAACGAAAAAGTCATATAAGATCCTATAGAAAATTGGCCTAATATTCTGTAAAATCCTATAGGATTTTATAGCATCCTATTAGGACTTTTTCTTAAGGGATAGACTACAGAGATGAATGATGGGCTGCCAGGGCAGGAGGCTACATCAGGGCAAGGCTAGGTATAGCCAAGGCATTATGCTGGGTGTATAAAGAATGTGGGTTTTTCTCATGCATGAGATTTGCTTTGCTCTTACTTTGTCTTACTTAGGTATATGTAAGACACATGCCGTCTAGTTCTATATCACACTGGGGTACTGTACATGTTTGTACAGGTAATTGTACGATCATAAAGGCCACAGGTCAAAAGTAAGCACCACATACCTGCTATCAAAACATACACTTTGCCAGAGTTTTCAAGTGAGGAGCAAATTTTGGGAGATGAGTGGTGAAATAAGGTTTTGTTCTAACCGTTTCCAAACAGCTGTCAAACGGCCACGGGAAAGTGGGGGCAAAGTGAATCTTGTTAGTTGCGTTTTGCATGCTTACCTTTTAAATCTTGGATCGTTTTTTTAAGAATATTCTGTTGCCTCTTGGTGGGATTCACGGCAGGTAAAGGGCTCGACATGTTTCGCGTGCTGATCTCGCCCTCCTCGGGTCAATTTTCAGCCATCTTTTGGTCAAAGTCTCACAACACTTTTGTTATTTGGAACAGGGGAGTATTGTACCACCTGACTGACCTTGACCTAGATAGCAGCTGTGTTTACAAACTGTAACGTGGCCTGCGATTAGCTGCTGGAGCAGTTATCTAATACGCTAAATTTGATTGGGCGTTAAGAGAAGCACTTCCGCTGGCCTCTTACCTAAGCGGATACAACCAGTTAAAATGATCTTTTGATTAGAAAAAAACAAACTGAATGTTCATGTTGATGCCAATAATTTTGTAAACAGATTTGAAAAAAATATTTGCTATTTGTACGCCTAAGTTTTCTGATTTTAATCAGAAAATAGACAAATTTAAAATAGACAAATGAGTAAAAAAAAATTAATCAAATAAAAAATAATCAAAAATAAATATTGATTTATTTTTTTACAAACAAATACACCTAAAGTGAAAAAAAAACGTTTTACGCCTGAGCGTTTAGTAAATTATCTTGGTATATCTCATTGCGTGCGTGAATCGAGAATCGAGAATCCGTAAGTGATCAAAATGGGTTTCCCATAAAAGGTGGAAAGGACGGGCTTTGGCAAAACAATTTACGATTTACGCTATATATATATATTCCTTTTTAAGATTGAAGCATCAATGCAGAAATGCCTGTCCCACCGATATAGGCTCTATATAATCATCAGGGGCGGATTTATTTGGAAGACTGTCAGAAAATATCTCTGGATCCGCCCCTGATCATTGTCATTTGAGAATTTATTAAAGGAAATTACTGAAAGTAACTCACCTCTTCAGGCCCATATGAACGAATGAAAATGGCGCAATAGAGCCAATGCGCATTTTGTGAATTCAGTAAGAAGTAGGCCTACGTACCGGACTTATGCGTTCCGCGTGATTGGCCTTATGTTTC
>NC_141773.1:24276641-24301575 GCF_051362555.1 Lingula anatina | reverse complement strand
AAAGAAATCTACTTGAGCTATTAAATCATTTAGTACTTCTAGTACGTAGTACGAGTCCAGAACATTTCTCTTCCTTGAATGATGAGACCAAGTTACTGAAATTATATTCTGATGACTCGGTAGTGAATTATTGATACAATTGCAAATATCTGTGAAGGTAAAAGGCAAAACAGAATGCAGATGTGGAGAAAATGTTCTAGAATGAAGTAAAGAAAACCCCCAGGTGCCGTCCTGACATTTAATACTAATCCTACTAACATTTGTATCTGTCCTTCTTTAATTTTCATCATTATTTATGCATGAGTAGTACTAAATATCATGCATGTGTATGGTGAAGGCTTGGGGGGGGGGGACGGTCCTTTTTGGTATGGGACTAAGGGAGTATTCACAGAGCTTTTAGATCGATCTATCCCCGCGGGGAGTCTCACTAGATTACTGTCAGATAATCCGGCTTAAATGTCCGTCACGCCTACTACAAACTGGAAGGGGGTAATTAACTTTCGTGCCCGTTCGGCTGACAGCTATTTAGCGTGAACCCCTAGGGAGTTAGGTCGATCTTAAGTAGATCGATCTTATCTCTGGAAATGGGGTCTAAGGTGACCGAGACAGGAAAATGAAAAAAAAGGGGGATAGGGAGAATTTTCACCTACACTTACATTCAAGATGTGAAAGTGAAACCAAAATAGAAACCCAAACTTTCCATATTGTGTGATATCTAAATATGTGTACAGCAGTGTATTGTATGGCTTCATTCTGTTTATATTTCTAACAGGTGTACAATTGCTTTGTTGAAGTAAAAACAAACATTATATATTACATCAGCTTTTCCCTTTTGGTTTAGCAACAAATATTAGTCGTGTGGGATTAAAAAAGAAATAATGAAATGCGTCTCTGTATTTTGTTTTTGTTGTGTATTATATAATTTGCTAATGACTTGGGGTTTGTTGCTTCTTTCAGTCCTCACACTGATAGTGGGCATACCTACTCCCTTGTGTAAGTAGAGTTCTTATTCAATTGTTCTTCCTTAACCTTTTTCTTTTTTACAATCTTGATTGACAGACACCCTCTCTACAAGGTTCAACATTTCCCTGCATCTGCAACAGCCCACTGCAATGGCTTGTTTATGTCTGCTGGGGGTGGGGTGGGGTGGGGGTGGGGGAGAGGGAGGGGAGGAGGGAGAAAATATAAGAAAATGTTTAGTGGTCTTGGCATTTTTATTTGCCTAGTACTGGTGAAAACCAGGAGAGAACTTGACCAGTTTTTCTTCTGGTAGAATAATCAATTAAAAAAAAAGGCATCAAGTATTGTCATTTAGTTGATATTTTTGATGTTTTCCTTTTTGGTTACATTTTTATCCTCCCTTGCATCCTGCTGTGGGTTATTAAAACTACTAATATGTGTGTTTGGCGTTACCTTCTGGTAGTTTATGATTCTATTTTTCAGTGATTGAGCTATCTCTGCTTCAGAATCTTATGTTTTAACCAGATGTTGACACTGTGCTATAACCTCTTTCATATTGGTATTAATAAGTAGCTGCTGTTATTTTTCACCTGATTTCTTTACTACAGTAATTTGGTAGTACAAATCATTTCAATCAATGCAAATATTTGTCACAAAATACAAGCTTTCTGGCCTGAGCCAAAGTTGCTATTAAGATACCCCAGGCATTGCTGAGCTTTGAAAGTGCTCGCTAAGTGGTTCAGGTAATAATCTATCCCCCGCTGAATACCTGAATAGTCAGCTGATTGCAACCTAGCCAACACATTTGCCTATTGCACCATATGCCTTTTACCAGTCACAAGGAGTGTCAAATTTGTATGACACTGACCTGGCAGACTGTCTCTGTTGGCACAGATAACAGGCTTTTTTATAATGACAAAGTATGGCGTTTGACTATCCTTAACAAAAGCAGTAGCATAATACACATTGAAGGGGCCCCTTCAAATGAGCTTTGTTTATCAGATTTATTGCTTGCATTATTTTGCATTAGATTATTAAGATTCCTTGGAGAATACTACAATTCTGCAGAAACAATATAGAGATGGCATTGAGTTAGGTGTGACATTGTTGGATGTGACATTGTGTTGGATGTGACATTGCATTGGATGTGACATTGTGTTGGATGTGTCATTGCGTTGGATGTGACATTGCATTGGATGTGAAATTGCGTTAGATGTGACAGCTTGGAAGGTATAAATGTGAATGGAGCCTTAGACTTAATAGTTACACTAGCTGCATGATCATTTTTAAGGAACTTCATTGACAAAAAGAGACATTCTGATAATTGTTTGTATGGATTATATTGCTATTTAATATCTGAAGTTCAACAGATTTGGTAAGATTCTGGTAAGTTTTTCTATCCAGAAAACAAATTTGCATGCTTAAGCTTTATATTTAGCTAGCTTTCCCAGCAGCAGCTATCATGCCCATTTCATAAAAAAGAAAATCAAGATGGGTCTTTTGGTAGGTGATATGTATTTTAAGTACCATGGACTACGAGATTAAATTTGGTTTATAGAAATAGTTTTTTTGCATAATATTTAACATTTTACCAAAGATTGTATCATATTTTCATTGTGATTTTTATCCAATTTGTATTAAGACATGCACAGGAGCAGGCTACCTATGAAGCCTGTGTATTCAAAGATAGGTATGGTATCTTAGATTATTTGTTATAGGGCCATTCCATGATACTTCTTCAAGACTACTATGGAATGGCCCAGAATGAATTCATCACAACATTTCTACGTATTATCAGTTTTTGGACAACCGTATTATTCATCACCATGATTTCTGTGTATGTTTCTCCTCCGTTTTTATTCATATTTTTTTCTCATGTTTGATTTGAATTGTTATTGAAAGTTTAAGTAAATATATCACTTTGGTTATTTATTTTGTGCCCAACCCTAAGATAATTATGTTTATTTTGGTTGATTGTATAAAAAAAATCAAAGACTTCGGTGATCAGTAAACAACTTTTTTCCGTGTCTTCGTGCTTTTATTTGCAGATGGTGTGCAGTGGTGCATGCTTAATCACCTTCCATGATGTTTGGTTTTCAGACCATGTTGTCATGCAATTTCCATTTCATGTTGTCACTTTTAACTTGAAAATCAGCGTGTTTATTGATAACCCAGAAAATTGTGTGTATTTTTAATACACCTGTTAAATTGATTTCTTTTCCAAGTCTCCCCAACAAGTTGTAACATGAGCATCCCAACACTATATTTGGCCCTGTTGTCAGAAGTAATTAATTAATTAATTAATTAATTAGTTAGGCCTTTGGTTATGAATTATGTGTATCAGACTGGTTAAAAGACTATGTCCCAAAAATGATCAAAACTTTCACTCACAACCTGTTGTTTTGTATATTTACTTATTAAATGTTTCTAAGTAAACTACTAAAATAAATTTTGATTACTACTAACAGAAAACGAAAGTTAAAAATCCTTTTCCTTAGATCAGAAAATAAAAGTAAATAGTTGCAAATTCACACTGCACACGAGGGATGAACAAAATCATTCAAAGCTTCTGAAAAACCACCACTTTCCAGCACTGTCCTGAGGTGTATATTTAGACCAGGGTGCTGTTTTCTCTCTCAACACCCAAATACCATAGTAAAGACAAGGTAGTAGCTCCACCTGTAGTCCTGACCCTGCCTGAATGTCAGGCTCTCTGTGGAGAAGGTTACCCCCACATTACTGACATTTACACTGTACACACTCACATAGTTTGGTATATGATGGGGAAGGTTAGCGTAGGCCCTAATGATGATCAAAGAGAACCACAATACTATAATTACGAGGAAATATGCGTAGAGAAGATTTTTAGTAGTGAGGGGAGGGGGTTAAATAAAAACTGTATACGACTGGACTGTGACTTTGAATTAATACAGATCGAGTCGACGAGGGATCAGAATGCTGAACAAATTAATTTTGAATCTCAATAATCATTTATTCAATTAATGTACATTGTCAAATACTGTCACCAAATATGACCATCTAACCATCTGACATTAGAAAATTACATCACCCACTTGTGTTTAATTAGTATTTTATTTGTATGTTGCTTTTCATTATAAAGGTTAAAAGAAAAGAAAATGGGTGTTTCTTCACAATGATACTCTTGAAATCTATTCAATAAAGATAAATGTCCTAAGTAATGTAAAAATGCATTGACATCTCATTTTATTCTCTTAATTGTTGTGTCATTTAATGAATTATTTCTTGAATTGTCTGCACACAAATCATATGTTTATCTCCTTTCACTTTCACTTCCAGACCAGATGCAGAGGGCGCCCCCAATGATGGCTACAGTAGCCCAGAACATATGGATGACAAGAACGGCAACTTTACTAAGGAGGATGATGTAAGTTTATAACACTATACCTACAGGTGTTTCACATTGCTTTTAAGCAATTTAAATTCCTAATTGATAAAATAACACTATCAATGACACTACAATAATTTTTTTTTTTTAATCCTGATCTTAAAAACAGCTATCATATTTTAGGACTGATGTTAAAGGTTTTTGTTTGTTTGTCTGTTTGTTGTTTTCTTTCAGTAATAGTATTTGGACTTTCAGGATATCTTTGTTGAAAGTGGTAAAAACTAAAATGTACTTTGTCTTGTTCTGTCTAGTGTTTTCTGTACTTTATTAGTCAAGGCAAAGGAGCAGGTGATCTTGGCTGTTTTCACAAATAACTGCATTGATTTTTATGGTAACAAGAGAGCAGCAACCACCCCTTTGGCTAATGGCAGGGAAACTCTCTACTAGATAAAAAAAGGAAAGGAATCATTTTCATGCTGAAGCATGAACTTAAGAATAGGCCTCTAATTGGTTTCTCTTCATTTTGGTTATTATTTCGTCCAATAATTCTAGAATGGTTTGGCTGTACAGAATATTCAAGAAAAAAAGAGTATGTTGACTTCCGTGCCTGTGGCGCCATCAGGCATGGGAAGGTGTAAGGTGGGCAAATTAGGGTTCGTGTTCTCACAGTGGCAAAAGTTTGGGGGGAAGGAGTAAGTTTTTCCTTTATGTAACCCAAAAAGAACTTGCATATTAGTGTGAAGGAATAATGAAAAGAGGTATATAGTAAAGGAAAAAGTAAAGAATGAAAAAAGGAAAAGTTGAACATTATTAATCAAGTAAATATTGAATAAAAAGAGAGTTAAAGAGACTAACAGGAAAATAGCTCACCAGTGGATGACCATTTGTCTCATTAAGACCCTCTCTCATTATTGCCCACTCTGTAGTAACTCATACATAGTACTATAGTTCGTGAAATGCCGTCTCCTAGAGTCATGCATATTACATGCGGGGGTCGTTATGTGAGGGTGTGCTGCACGCAAGCCACAGGGGGATAACACTCCATCAATATTACATGCTGTCAAGTTTGGACACGCTAATTAGCACCTCCTTAGACATGGGGTCATGTATGGTGTTTATTATACAGAGGAGGGGCTTAAACTTATTATGGCTTTTTTCGCACCAGCATTGCCACCCTGTGTGTGTGCAGATATATGTATTCTTGATCATGCAGATGAAGGGCCCTTACTTATAACTTTTGTTACATTGACTGCACGCTTTAGCTGAACTTGAAGTCAAAGAAAGCAAAATCTTGGAATCTCTGCTTATATATGTGGTCCAGGACTATGGATAAACTAACAGCATGGGGTTGATACAGTCTACTTCCCAGGATGCACTGGTGGTAAAGGTGCCCCGGCCCATGGATAGGGGTCGCCACGCAGCATCATGAAATCTCGAAATTGCAGCCAAATCCGAAGACATGAACCGAGTGGATTTGCAATTAGCTCAATTAGTTATAAATACTTAACTGCCTGCGTTACTATGCTATTGCATGTCTGTGCCTTCAGGGCCAATTTAATACCCATCCTACTGATTAAGGACTGGCATGTGCTGCGTGGACGAGAATCACAGAAGACGCCTTGATAATGGGTCTTCCATTAACGCAGCATGCCGGATTAGCATCATCTTTATTAATTTGCTTCAGCAGCTCTTGCAAAATTGACCCTATCTGATATTGATTAGGAATTTTCTCGGATGAGCTAGCTCCTTGAAATTGATTTCTGGGATATTGTGTCGTTAATGCCTGAGAGAGCTCGAGGGCGTGCACGTGTCACGAGGAAAATTCAGGTGGTGTTAATATTTCAGTATTTGCAGGAAGGGTCTTGTGTATCTGTTCAACCGTGCATTCCTAATGTCTGTCTGCTTTGCCACTCCTTTATTGCAGGTGTTTTGTCAGATATTTCATTTCTAAATTCTTATGATTATTTTCTTCCAAGTAATAAAAGGAGGATGAGTTGTTGGTCTGAATATTTGATATCTTTTGATTTTGACATTGATCATAAAAGCCTCAGTCTCACACTGTTTGCCATTCCTCCCTGAAAAAAATCAATGATCTTTTTTCTTATGTGCTTTTCACTCTAGCGCTGTTTAAAGATGTAAGAGTTTGGGTTTAAGTCAATATACATAATACTTCTTGTGTTTTCAGTCTAAGAATGGAGATAATATCAGGGGTATCCATTTTTTTTTCGAAAACATTATAAAATAATTTGTTTTTATTATACATTGTCAAGTAAAATATTGTCAAAAATACAGTTCTCAGAATATAATTAAATACAATTTCATCCCTTTTGATTGCAGTTTTAGAAAAAAAATTTAATATTATTGAATTTCTTGAATATTTAGTACTGCAGTCTGTGCAGGTTGTTTGTTTTTTAGGAATCAAAACAAAAAAATGTGATATTTATATTTGCATATGATAGATTAAGATTGACATAAAAGACATCGTGATTGCAGCAGTAAAATAACCGAATTGTCGCCATTATTTCAGCAGTAACCAGCGTATAGGTAGCATCAGGTATATGATAACCATTGCTGTTCTAGCTTAATGCATGCCTTGCTGTTGTAATGCCATTGCATGCAGGGGTTGATCCAGGTATCTGTTAGGAAGAGGGAGGGGGGGGTCCTCAGCCTTCTCTGCCCACTGCCCACCCCAACTGCCTGTAGACCCTTCATCACAAGAGAGGTATAGAATTTTAAAAAAGAAAAGAAATCCTTCGAAGTCCTGGATCCACTTCTGATTTATTTTATTTTTTAATTTTTTTTTGCTTGTCTTTGTAGCGCATTTTGCTATTAATGACGAGGCAAACTTGCCTATTTGGGGGTCATTTCCAGTCAATTTGTGACATTTTAACTCAGTATAGACGTCCTCAATCATTTGATAATGATTTATAAACATGAGAATCACCCTCACTGCCCTGCTGCATCCAGTGCCATTTGGATAGGTCACTCACTGTTAGATTGGTCTCCTATCATAGTTGGTGTAGTCTGAGCTGAACTGTCACAAGTAAAGTGGAAATGCGACCCAGAGCTATGTGCATCAAAGCTGGGCACAAGGTTAAAGGTGTGGCGTTACTGTCCTTTTTTAACATGCACCTGCATTGCCGTTCTCTCCTCAGAGTGCATTATTGATAATTACTTAATGTGGGTGCCATTCCTTATCATGTAGAGCAAAAAAATTAAAATGATAATAATTAATTGCAATCTGTAGATTTGTTTTTAGAAGTTGCAACCATTTTCTTTCTAACAAATTTAAAGTACTAGTATTCAATCCATGTTTGAAAAAGTCCCAGCGTCATAATTTCTTTTTCATATTTTGCAAAGATATTTCCTTAGTTCATATCATAGAATTGAAAAGACCCTCAACTAAAAGTCCCTGGTGTCTATATATCCTGTAATGTAGGGAAAGACACAGCTCAGTAGGTTTGTACACACAAGGTGTGGCAAAATGGTTAACCTGTTGTGTACGAAGTCAAAATAGAAATCGTGGTACTGTTTCACTAAAAAGGGACATTACTGTTCAAGGAATTGAAGAGGAGATTAAAGGTGGCGCTAGCAGTTGGTGGCCCAAAGGGGGAATGTGTTAGGTGTGACAGCTACAACTGAACCAAATGCACTGAAGTGAAAGTAGGGATTTGGACTTCCAGCCCAATTATCTCTCTGAAATGAAGCATGAAATTGATCAATTATTTATGTTTAGAAAAATAATAATGGTAAAAGATTATTTGCATCTCCCATTCGTGTATGAAGATGTTTGCAAACCCAGCACAGTCTAGGCAACACAGTAGGTTTTAGATCGAAAGCTCAGAAATGAGAACAGGAACATGTTCTGTTTTATGTTTTTGGGACCAAGTGTAAATGTCTCACATGTTTTTGTAACAGACTTTCATTCCAGGCCAATATATATCTAATAATGTTGAAAAATAACAAAGTCTCCTTGTCTCGACTCTGTATTTTTTCTTTCCACTTTTTACAACAGCTTTGTCTTAAGATGTCTTGTATTTTCTTAGCCCTTTCTCAAATAAACTGGACCTTAGAGCAGGTGAGGGAGAAGAGGTCCGCCATTGGTGTTGTCTTGGCTTTTAGTTGGGGATAACATTTTCTTTGACACAGTAGCATTATTATTTATTATGATTTCACTGTTTATATTCAATGTGATATATTTGATGTTGTCACTGTTGTGTGTGTGTGTTATTGTGATCATCAGAGTAAGCATGACATCTCGTTGTATGTGATAAATGTTTTATGGTCATTCACACGTGCTTCTCAGAAAAAAGACAGGACCATGAACTGTCCGCCATCTTGAATCCTCCGCCCTCTCACATACACACAGACACAGGCAGACCAATTTACCTACATCTAAGACTGGGTTCCCATACCTAGGTCAATCTAACAGAACTGATCCATCCCTGAGGTGTTTCTTGTTAAATTGCTTTCAGCTTAAGCGGCTTAGATGTCTGGCACGCCTACTGAAGCTGCTAAATGATAATTAATTACTCCCTATCTGCTTCAGTAGGCGTGACCGACATCTAGGTTGCTTGAGTTGATTGTGATTAAGCGAGAAGGTGGGGTCTGGGAATGGTCCTGAAATCAAATTAACATTTGCACCAACACTGAATTTCTTGAAGTAAATTGTGGATGTGTCTCAGATGGACCAACTAATTTTTGAAAAAGTTGTAATTTCCTCTTTTGTGAACAAAAGTTGGTTTTGCAGAAAAAAATATTTATTTAACACGTAGTTGTTGTGTAGACAGAAGTAGGGCATGATTCGTCATTTATTTATGTATTCTAAATCATATATTTTTATGACTAATGGGTGGCCATTGTGTTTGTTTGTGTGAAACTTTTATCTGTTTGATTTAAGTGTGTAAAATGTGTAAAATTTCATTCATGTTGAAATCTATTGAAGTATGTTTTCATGGTTATTGCCCTCTGCATAATCCGTTATATTGATTCCTATCAGTTGGTTTATCTTGTACTGTGAATAACTCTTCACTATGCATTGGTAAAGAAAAAAAAACATTTCCTTTTGTGTTTGATTTGCCACACTAAATTGCAAGATTTGGAAATGGACATTTTCATATGAAGTTTTTAAAAATCTGCGTAACATGATTTATCTATCAGTGGCTAATTCAAATTATTTAAATGTTTCATGTATAATCCTTCTTATAATAATTATAATTAGATAGGAAACAAACCATTGAAAATGATTTCATTCTTTACCCAACCATTTGGCAACCTTGACCTTTTCAATCCCCTTCAACATAAAATTGTCAGGTGTGAGGAAGCATGTTTGATCAAATGTTGATGTGATTTGTTACTAATTGAGAGTGAAACTTTGGTTTCTTTTGTGATATCAGCTTGTATGTAGAAAATTGTGACAGATATAACAAGAAGAAATGTAAAATTCTGTAAACAATGTAACACTGTTTTTATTTCCAGCCTTTGAAGAAAAATGTGGAGGGTATTGTATATGCCGATCTTCAGATCCACGGAAAACCTGCAGTACCCAAACGCAAAACACAACTCAAAGTGCCTGAAAACACGGAATACGCAGAAATAAAAAGAGTTTGAAACAGAATATATGGTAATGACTTGTCAATGGGGAAAAATGTCAGTTTTACTGATACCATATTTTTAAGTCATAATTTCTTAAAATAAGAGCATTAATTCCTATGGTTAGTACAAAATTTAAAGGAAGCAGCTGCAGACTACCTTATAGTTTTATTTTATGCATTAAAAGCACCACAAATGCTTTTGTAAAGAATATACAATTTTTATGATTTTAAAATGATGTATCTGAAAGTCTGATAATTTTTGCCCATTGAAAAGATCGAGTCATTATCTGAAGTATTAAACCGCTTTTGATAAAAATAGTCAACATGCCTGTGCATGCCTGTGTGTAGTTGGGTGTAGTTATGCCTTTTGATGTCAGAATTTAGTAGTTGTGCAGCATTGGGTAAATTGTAAGTTGTAACAGCAGCAAACTTTGTAGTTTTTAGCCCAGAAACTTCTGTATATGGATTACACTTTTTTAAAAAAAGGAGCAAAATTTCATTTTTGAAAATGATCATAATCTGAATCACAAAGGCATATCACTAACTTCCAGCAAGGTCACTGGTGGTTGACTTGCTCCATTTTAAAGCACTTTTTTTTTACCAGATTTTAGGAACGTGATTAATGGATCCTGTTTTTGTTGAATTATCGTGAAAATTTTAAAGTTTCATCCTCACTAATTTTATTGTATAACTTCAACTGGTTATTTGCTGTGCTTTTATTAACTTTATAATAATATGAAATTGTTCAGGGGAAAATGGCTTTGTTTTACACTGTAGTCTAAGACAAGTGTTAAACGAAGGCTGAATCATGAAATGTCTCTCTCACTTCTGGAAGATAAATTACTAGTACCTTACTCCAGCAAGAGCCAAGCTCAGGTGTACTGAGATGTTTTCATTTTGAAGCTTATGGGCCATGTCCCTGGTCATAAGTTTTTATTACTAGTCTAGTGGCAAGTTTTACCATTGGAATGTAGCCATTTTCACAGCAGGCAGTGCATTTTCTGCTTTGCAGTCATTTGAAAATTATAAGAATATTAACGAAGGCCTCATTCAGAATAGGGGACTAACTTGTCAGAGGGGCAAATATGGCCGACCCACTTGAATACTTCCCCACGGGATACCTATTCGATGCCTATAATTGGATTAAATGGCAAGCTTTGTAGTGGGTCACCATGTTTGACCCTGGGACTGGTTAGTCGTCTGTTCTGTATGGGACTTGAGAGAGTCACTTAATCTGGGGGCAGTTATGTCAAAGTTTAAAAAAATGATGTACATTTCGTGATTTTAAAAAACATATCAGCTTCTTTAATATCTACACATATATTGTAGCTTTAGATTATAAGAATGGGAATATGAAATTATAAAAGTCATGATAAATCAATAAATGATAAAAATGTTTTAAAAAATTTAAGTTCGTAGAATTATGTAGACAGTTCCTGAAAATGGGTAATGGCTTCTTTTTATTTTGTAACTTAATTGCAAACTTTTTTTGATACATCGTTTATACACATTAATATATTCAATGAATCAGGATTTTAGGCATGTAGGGTGCGTGATGTTCATCAGCAAAAAAGGAAAAGAAAAAAGGGTCTTTTTGTTAGACCATGGAAATATCATTCTTATAAAATATAGTTTTTATTCGTCAATATTGTTTTACATTAAAATTAACTTTTTCCATATTAAAAATAACTTGATTTAATTTTTGAAAGCTCCAATAAAGCTGTATATAAGGGTGCAGTAGTTTTAGTGTGCTGTCTTCTCTAACACAATATTGCTACTACAACCTGCTTAAAGCTTTTGCTCTACTATGGCATGCAAAGCTTTTGTTTGGATTTTATTTGTCAGTGTTACAAAGCTTTTGAACCATTCCTATTCACCTGTTCACAAAGCCCATCAATGGACTCAAAGACAAGTCTCAAATTTTTTACAAGTTGCAAAAGGAGTATTGCATATTTGGTTTGTTTGATTTCAAATGCTTCGTGATCACAAAAAGTGTTTTTATCTTCATCATTTACTTTCTCTGCAATATGCTATAATTATTTTCATTATTATAATTATTATATCTATTTCTTCTACATTGACTTCTAGTTCTGCATTGAATACCCGCGTATCTCATATGATAGGCTCAGTGTGGTGTTAATTATGATTTGAGTTTTTAAGAAATACATTTTTGTACAAGTCACATTTTACTGTGGTGAGCATCTTTTACACATTAATATTGAAATGTGTTAAACCAGATTTTCTTTTATGGTCTGAACATGACTTCTTAATCTCTCCCTATCATGTGGACATCACAAAAAAGAAAAAAAAAATCCATATTTGCAGTCACATTTTTTTGTGCAGAAATCTATACATAAGGTTTTCTTATTAGTTTTGGCCAGAAAGAGAATCATTTTGTAAGGTATAGTCATTCTGAACTGACAATGACATACCGTTATTGTATATATGTACTTGTAAAGCAGAAAAGATATTGTATCAGAAGGTTTGAACTTTAATAGTAATAGCATTTATTTGTGTATTATATTTTCAGTTTTATTTTGAATTTTTAACACATCTTCTGGTGCTGTAGGGGAAGCAGTATAGTATTAGTGTGATAATATAGCCTGTAGATAGAAAGGAGCTGAGTGTTACGCTATACAGTAATATACGGACGACCAAAAGTTATTTTTTACTTAAAGGACTGATGCCTTCCTTGGTTTTTGGGTCTTGGTTATTGTACCACCAGCGTTAGCGCTGGCGGTACACATGGTTTCGGTCTCGTCCGGATCGTTCCGCCGGCTCCGCCGGACGGCTACCGTTACCGCTTCTCCTCCTAGACGGTAAGGCCCCCCATACCCATCTCATGGATTTAGGTCACCTATAATCTCAACTCGTTCCACGTAAAATTTGGGCTTTGTCGGTATTGGGGTCTGGGTGTGGCACTCATTGCAATGCACCCTTGTCTAAAAATGGCAAAATTAAATGCTAATTATCTACCCTACGGAAGGAGTTATGGGAAAAATTTCTATAGACGGCTTTCCAAAAGTCATATGTGTAGATTTCAAATATACCCTTGGATTTGACCTTTGACCTTTACTTCAAGGTCAAATGGGCCAAAATTTTCAAAAAAATGAAATTTTTTAGGAAAAAAAAATTTTTTGCCCTGTTATTCAGACACCACACAGACTTAACCAATAATATTATTGGAAAGTGTTACCCTTCAGGTCATCTTTGATCTCCATGAATTTGGGGTCAATCGGTGCATTTTCACGGGAGTAGCGGCCATAAGATACCGAAACTGAAAACTGTCTCTAATTCGGGAACCGTTAATGCTAGAGACCCATTCTTTTTTGCATTTTGTAGAGCATGTAAAGCCCAACACTGGAGGTGGTCTCGGGTTTTTTGTATTCCATACGGTTTTCGAGTTACGCTGTATCAAAAAGTACATATTGGTGGTAAAAGCAAAATGTGCAGTACGGTAATGGATAATAAATTTTGAACTCTGGAAAAATAAAACATTAGGCTTGGCAAAGCAGACAACTTGTGTTCAAAAATGACATTATTTCATCAAATTTGAACTTCTGAAACTTCAGAGCACCTCTTATTTCAAGAATTTTGACCAAAATGACATTTTCTTTATTTTAATTAATTTTTTCTGTACGAAATTTAAGGCACATTATGGTAACTCCAAAATTATAACATCTAGTCCCTTATATCTCCAAAACTGGCAGAGATAGGTCCATAGTTACTATTGAAGTTGAATAGGAAGTCATATACTGGCAATCTTACTATGACCTGAAATTGACCTTTGACCTACTTTTCACCATGAACTGAACTTTGCAAATTTTTCTTCCCTTTTATCTCCAAAACTGGCAGAGATAGGTCCATAGTTACTATTGAACTTGAATAGGAAGTCATATACTGGCAATCTAAATGTGACCTTAAAATTGACCTTTGACCTACTTTACACCATGAACTGAATTTTGCAAATTTTGCTTTCCTTTTATCTCCAAAACTGGCAGAGATAGGTCCGTAGTTACTATTGAACTTGAATAGGAAGTCATATACTGGCAATCTATATGTGACATTAAAATTGACCTTTGACCTACTTTTCACCATGAACTGAATTTTGCAAATTTTGCTTTCCTTTTATCTCCAAAACTGGCTGAGATAGGTCCATAGTTACTATTGAACTTGAATAGGAAGTCATATACTGGCAATCTAAATGTGACCTTGAAATTGACCTTTGACCTACTTTTCACCATAAACTGAACTTTGCAAAATTTGCTTCCCTTTTATCTCCAAAACTGGCAGAGATAGGTCCATAGTTACTATTGAACTTGAATAGGAAGTCATATACTGGCAATCTAAATGTGACCTTAAAATTGACCTTTGTCCTACTTTTCACCATAAACTGAACTTTGCAAATTTTGCTTCCCTTTTATCTCCAAAACTGGCAGAGATAGGTCCATAGTTACTATTGAACTTGAATAGGAAGTCATATACTGGCAATCTAAATGTGACCTTGAAATTGACCTTTGACCTATTTTTCACCATGAACTGAACTTTGCAAACTTTTCTTCCCTTTTATCTCCAAAACTGGCTGAGATAGGTCCATAGTTACTATTGAACTTGAATAGAAAGTCATATACTGGCAATCTAAATGTGACCTTGAAATTGACCTTTGACCTACTTTTCACCATGAACTGAATTTTGCAAATTTTGCTTCCCTTTTATCTCCAAAACTGGCTGGGATAGGTCCATAGTTACTATTGAAGTTGAATAGGAAGTCCTATACTGGCAATCTAAGTGTGACCTTGAAATTGACCTTTGACCTACTTTTTATCATGAACTGAACTCTGTTTATTTCTTTCTCTTTTAACTTCAAACTTGACAGAGATAGGTCCATAGTTACTCTTGAACTTGAATAGGAAGTCATATACTGGCAATTTACTGTGACCTTGAAATTGACCCTTGACCTACCTTACGAAGAACTTAAATTTGATTGTACCATATATATTTTTTGCAATAGTTTAAAAATTCTTGTTGATTGCATTTTTACAGCTTGTCAAGCACAAAACTGGTGGCTGTGTCCCTTATTTTGTGTATGTGGGGGTCTATACGAATGCGTTTGCTCCAGCTGGTGGTACAATATTTGGAGGCGGTATCGCCTCTCTGATCCTCTAGTTTTATTCACCTTCATTGTGAGTCCTAACACCCAAACACACATTGTTGGCTAGACAGGCCCCAAATCCTGGGGACAATTTTGGATACAAATAGAGTATTGTAAATACTGTTAAGTTTCTAAAACTAAATATCATTTCTATGAAATCTAAGATGAGATGACTTCATTTAGAAAAAATATGGTCAGGTGTGCATTTTATGCACCTGCTGGGAGTTTAGCAATGTTCACTGTTGATCTTGAAGCAAAAATTAAGACGGCTAAGGAGTTCAGCCCCCCAGGATACAACAATTACTCAAGACTAATCCTCAGAATAACTTGACTTGCAAAAATAAATATAGGATAAGCAGGGATGAGATTTTCCCAGACTTTTGAGATTGATGCAGATCTACAATTAAGACTCTGGGGGTGGGGGGTAGGGGTAAATTTCGTCCATGCCTCTGCCCCTGGACCCTGTAGAGGGCCTCAGCAGCCCCCTGGACCCCACGCCAAATTTTCAAAATTCAGTCCCATCCCTGTACAAGTACTAATTATATAAGAAAGAGATATTATATTTGTTCAAAAGCATTGTGATTGTAGGGAATAATTGGGTATTTATAGGTCTTTAGGGCATGAAATCATATTTTAATTATAATTTTTGTTTGGTAACTAATCGTTGTCATCAAGGCCATGTATACCGTATTTTGCACATATATGTTTTCATACTCTCATAGAACATTTATGCCACTGATAATTTTTTACTTAATCATTGTAGCTTTTGACAAAGATATATTTTATGTGCATTAAGCTGTTTATAGAAAAGAACCCAGACAAAATGTACAACTATAAATGTCTATGTACCTGGCTGTCATCTTATCTGGCACACTGTAGATTTAAAGCATGTCTTACTGGTTTATTATGCCATGAGCAAATAATATGCTATCTGCTTTGAAAACCCGTCAGCCCCTCAGGTGTTTTTGAAATTACTTGCTGTTAAGATCCACTTTGCAGGTATTATAGCCACATGTGTCAAGCTTCAAGTGAATGAATGAGAATGACATATTGCACACAGGTGACAAGCATCTGATATTAAATAATACACAGTACAATATGCAGCTGTCTTCCATGACCCACAGTAAATGAAGGAACCTCCTACCCAAAACCCCTGCGACCTGCATTCATGTGGTATTTCCACTGAACTTAAATTTAAGTGACAAACCTTCTCCATAAGCTAAGATAAAAAGATGTACCCTTCTGCCATTAGGATTCAGTAATGAATGTCATCTCAATTTTCATAAATCTACCTAGGGTAGATAAAAAGATGTACCCTTCTGCCATTAGGATTCAGTAATGAATATCATCTCAATTTTCATAAATCTACCTAGGGTAAAAGCACAAATATAGGGGTCCCTCCCACAATCCTTATATATATACTTGTGTGTGTGTGTGTGTGTTTGATGAAAATTTATGCTCTCATAATTCAATTGCCCTACCTCATCCCCTTTCAACAAAAAATATTATAATAATGAGTTATTTGTACAAAAAGTATTGTGTTCAAAAATATTAATTTTGTACATTATGATCCCATAGAAATACTTAGTGAATGGTCCAACTTACACAGGCCTCCTGGTGCAAACACCATGACCCACCACCATATATTTAACATAGAGATGTGATGAAACCAGTGGAGAAAGGTAACCTGGTCATTCTTCTTCCTCAACACCATTAACACAGTGTCCATCAGTTCTATGGCTTTGGAGAAGAAGTACCACCATAAAACTTTGGCAACCTGGATAAAAAGAACATTGAATACTTTATGAGCAAACACCTTTCCTAGCTAAATATCAAAATCAAAAAACAATCTTCATGTCTGAACTGTTTATTTACCAAAATGCTTACATTTCTTTTGACAATAAATTATTGCAACAGAAATGTCAAATACTAATGCATGATTTTAAGTTTCTATAAATTAGTGCCCAAAAACAATTTTCAAAAATATGTTTCAAAAATAGTTTTGGCATATCAAGGTCCACGCAATACATAGTACTTTTTCTTACCCTCAGCTCTTTGGGATCGTTCACATCTACAGTTTCTACATCGTATTCTGCACAAAGCAGGCCATAATTGGCAGCAAAGGAACTCAAAAATATCTGCAAAGAAGAAACAAGTGACCAAAAATTAGCTAAAAGTTGTCTGTTTCAAAGAGTGCTATTTTACAGGGAACTGCCTTTGGAAATCTTGTAAGGAATTTGCAAAGTTACTTCAAATTCAATAAAATCTATATTGGATTTTGGTACTATCACTCAACTCACTAACCTTCTAATTTCTACCAGGCCCACAGATTGATTTTTCACTAGATATTCACAAATATGTCTCAAGATAAATGATGGTACTTTTCTGCACTGTGCATCAGAGAAAAGTGCACATAATTATCTGCCACTTTGTAGAGGGTGCTAATCTTCCAGGGGTCCTTACAATGTCTTAGCACTTATGAACAGCACTCTAATGAGTTCTAAACTCAAACATAAAACAGCTACATGCATTCCTTGGAAGTGCAATTTTTGAGCAGGGATAGTTATTTTATCAATACAAGAAAAATAAATGATCTAAAAAGCAACCTGGAGAAAAAATTGAAGGATTCAAGAAAACAAAAACCCTGTTTACTATCCCATTAAGTGTGTTGTAATAAAAGAAATAGAAGAGGAAAAGTAATAATAATCCCACTGCCAAACATTTGTGTAACAGATTTGCCAGAGATGTATTGATCACATGGAATTCATTACCAACAATTTTCCAGCAAAAACTAATTTTTATTTTATTTAATAACCAATTATTAAAAGACATTCTTACAGACTATCATGTTTTTAAAGTTCTTTTTGTACTTTCTGTACAGCAAGGTAAGACAAATGATAAAAAACAAATATATCAAATTTGGCAAAAAAAGGTATGTTTAACTTGAATTTGAGAGAACCCTAGATCGAGACTCAATTAAGAACATTTAAGTATTTATCCAAAGTATTTTCACTGGATAAAATACCTCCAGCCTAAAAGTTTATTTCAGTGAGAAATGAAATACTACATATACATGTAGATCTATAGTTGTTTGCTGTTAGCTAATGGCCAATCTGGCAAAGCTTTCACAAATATGGTCCTACATGTATAGTGTAAATGAGGTCGGATATGTGTCATGCATTCATATACACAAATAAATCTCAAACCTCTTTTAAACTTTGAGGTTGTTCACATTTGTGGATTTTTTTATTCCACCTGGGTGTGCTACGAATAACCATTATATCACCCATCATCTATGACATATTTATGATATCACTTACCTCAATCACCATGTAAGCAGACAAAACAACCAGACCCATGTTGTATGCTACCAGCAACCCTTGCACTTGCAATGGCTTTCTGTTTTTCATGAATACTGGTCCAAGGTATACAAATGCTACATATAATACTGTGATAAGCCAGACATTGTAAGGTGAATTTCCTATAAGAAGCCAGTCTTTTGTTCTTGGGTCTGGAAAATAGCAAGGAAACTATTAACTGTTCATTATACTGACCTGGCAGCACAGAAAATTTTGCAGTAAAAAAAAAAAAGTCTAAAAATGAACAACTTTCTTCTTTAGCCTTAAGTTGGCTAAACAAAAAGGGCTTGATTTGACTAATTTTAGTCAAATTAAAGCCATTTGGATAACATATTGTCAAAAATGAGGTGATTTGGCTAAGGGAAAAAAATTGCTAGCGCTACCCCAGTATAATGTCACAAAACCTAATGAATGAAATTTCCAATTTAAGTAACGAGAATAAAATTAACTCGATGTGCAAAATGCAATATGCCTTTTACCACATGTCAGCAGAATGACAAGTGCAATATTACAACATAGTCTTTGAGACCATTCCCACAGATATTTAGATCGATCTATCCCCCTGGGGAGTCTCACTAAATTGCTGTCAACTTGGCCGGCTTAAATGTCTGTCACGCTTAGTAAAGCTATTAGGGGGTAATCATCTTTACTTTAGCTGATTCGGTAGGCTTTATAGACATTTATCCTCTTGAACTGACAGCAATTTAGCGTGAGTCCCCAGATGGATCGATCTAAATCTGTGGGAATGCAGTCTTTGATTACCAAATGTGCCTCTACATCCATAACTCCATAACTCCACTTACCTCGTTTGGCCGTTTCATAGTCTTTTAACATTTTCTGCACTGGAGACATGAGTAAATCCATCTTGGAAATTGTTCTGAGCTATCCCTAATCAATATAGGACCTGACAGAGATTAAAGACATTTTCTTATATATTATATCATTTAAACTTTAAGTTAAAGTGAGTAAACTGTTTACATTTATAGTAATCCATCAAAACAGATTTTAAAAAGAATATTTTAGTCCTTTTTTTTTTTTTTTTTTTTTTTTTTGTTATCAGATATACATTTCCTGCCCAATCAAAACCGTACATTCAGTTTGTGCACATTTACTACGTATTCATTTCAATTTTTGTGTTTGGACATCTCAAGCAATCTTTTGCACAGCTCCTGTAAATGCTTGAAAAAGCACTGTTTTGACACTAAAAAATAAACTTTTACTTTTAAAACATTCTTTGCCAGTACCAAAAACTATTTTGCCAAATTTAGGCCTTTATAATCATTGATCCCCCAGCACACTCTCAGTTATGATTGGAGCTATGGTGTTAAAACATTTCATTTCCTATTATATTGGATAGGGCAATAGGGTAGGGAATTAATAAACTCCTAACATATTTATGATTTTTTTTTTTATTACTTTGATCTGAATGCTTTATTGCTTGGGCAAAAGTGCATCCACTCCCAAAACAACATCAGCTTGTGAAAAACAAACAAAAGATAAATAACTTTTATCCATATCAGACTTCATGCAGTATCTTTTTTTTTCTAACTTGTTGAAGGCACTCGGTTACCTTCTTGCATTGAGTCAACACAGTACAGTACATCTAACTGAGTCAACTAGACCGCCTGCCATCAACGTGCTTTAGGTCTATTTTTGAACTGTGACCTAATTTTTTCTCTCACGCCATACGGGGTACAACCTTCATCGCCAATAGTACAAAGTATACCAGCCAGTGTACTGATCAGTGTGAAATTGTCAAGTCCACCTCTGACTCACATACACTGCAATACATATACAATTTGTGAAAGAACTCTGCAAGCTGTCAGGTAAAAGCATAATTTACCATTCTATATTTGTTTAGGCATACCCTACTCCAGCCACTGCTAGAATTTAAATATTAAAAAATGTTTCATTTTACTTTTCTTTGAAAAGGGTCCTGAAAGAACCCCCCTCATCTCTGACATGCCTTACCCGCCTTATAGATTATACCTACCTTATATGCAGTGCGCTGCGATTGATTGTAGTTAGAGACCAGCAATAACTTGAATAGACAGTCTGAGTTAAGGACCTCGGGGCCAATAATAATACAAACATCGAGAGCGTTAACAGACACACCTGAGGTGGTCAGATGAAGCTCGCTAATGAACATTGAGGCATACAGACCAGTCAAGATTGTATAAACCCCAGTGAAGTGATGCTGAAGAACTACTTGAAAATATCGCAGCGTCTAACGGCAATTCATTACCCCGTAACATCACATATTGCATTTTAGCCCCCAAACAAATCAGACTGCTAGTGTCTATAAAGGTATATCAACGTCTGTGGTGCGAGACTCCAGCTAGTAACTTGACCATATGAAAGTATAACACACAAAACGGCGCAAACAAGTCAAAGTTTACCTATTACAAGACCAGCTTCATTCAGTTTTCCTAGCCGGCATATATTAATAGCAACTTTGACTTTGTATGCTTGGATAGCAACGACCGCCCCACGTGCAAACATGTAAATTCCTCATCAGACCGACTCTTTGAGGTGTCGGGGCAGAGAGGCGTCTTGAAATCAACTTTCGTGAGAAATAAAACAAATGACACAAATTACAACATGCTATGGCGAAAAAGTATTGCACATATTTGGAAATGGAGAAAAGTGTCTCACCTTACTCAAGTTGATCTCGCCAAATAAGCTCAGCGTTAATCAGGGAGCATCAATCAGCCGATTCCCATCTGATATGACCTTTGACATACGTCAACCAATCAGAGTCAACGTAAGTGTCCTACTTTCCATGTGACCTAGCCGGTATCTCAGGTAAATAGTGAGTAGGGCCAACACGTGGGAGAGAATCACCGATAATGTAGTTATATAGAAACATTATGATTATTTTTCAAATGGGGATTACGATCTAATAGCGCTGATTCAAATGATAAAATGGAATATGCGAAAACACAACAGCAAATTAAAATTTTCAGCATTTTCATTTCATTTCATTTCATTTCATTTCCATTTTCATTTTCATTTTCATTTAGACTTCTTTTTGTCTTTTCCCGAGACTTACGTTTTTCATACGTTTTGCTTTTGATGTTTCTTTTTCTAGCATGTTCTCAAATATCGGTGAGCATAGCAGTGTGCCTATTCCTTCTACTTCTTGGTGAGGTTTGCAGCAATGAGCAGTATTATAGGTATGTATGTAGGGTGTTTATTTTCCGTCTTCCCGAGTCTCTCTTCCTTGGTATCCCCCCCCCCCTCCCCCCGACTCGACAAACGCCTCGTCATCAAAGGCCTTATAAGTGACGCGCATGGGTGGATGAACGATTAATCTATTTTCTAATATCATTATTTAGCTATCTTGTATCTATTAGCAAAATCACGTTCAGGAAAAAGTCTAAGGGGAGCTCATCCAGAAACCGCGTAGATGAAAAAGTCAAAAGGTTCGCTTTATTTTAGTTTTCAATACAAATACAGACCGTGAAAGCCTGGCCTAAAGATCCTTTTGACTTTACGAGTTTTAAGTAGGAGGCAGAAAGTTACAATAGGGATAAGTGGCGTGTGGCAGTTAAGCGATCATAACGACTCATTCTTTTTTTTCCTTTGATATCGACTGTTCTTATAATTGAGATACGGAATTCAACAAGCGTTTAATCGCAATAGAGAATTTGAGCTAGGAACTTTTATTTACGACACAAAAGTTTATTTGTAAGTTTATTGTTGCTATGGAGAATATCTTTAAAATATTGTACACCTTTTTTAATTTCTAACTTCTATTTTAAAAAAATCTGTAAAATGTGTATTATGCGCTGGCATCAGTTCATTTTCTACGTGCTTCGGTCCATTCGTTCAAACATCTTCGTCATATCCCCACAATATTAAATATCCTTTTTTAAAGAAGTAAATTATTCCTATATGATAAGAAGTAGACAGGATGTAAAGCCCCCACAAAAAGATGAATGTCTTTACGATATATATAAATATCTTTTGAACAACAATATTTAAAAGGAGCGATCATCTGTTTGTTCTCGGAAGTGTAGGCCTATTTTATGAAATAAACCACATACATGTAGGACAAAAAAAATGGAAATGTAGGCCCATTTTATAAAATAAACCACATAGAACAAAAAAATTGCAGAACGAAAGAATGAAACAAGTTACTTTATAAAAAATAAATCTCCAATAAATCTAAGTTGTAGACACGAATATTATGAACTTTTCAGTTATCTTCACCCTAGGATCTTAGGTTGGATCCTGGGTTCACCACACTATTTCCACCCTACATTAATGAGCTTGTTGGATTAAAGTCTCGAGGATTCGATCGTAGCGCTCTCGTTGACAATGCCGTTCTCTTTCTCAACAAACTCGTCACTCTCAGGGGGAAAGAAATCCTCGCCTTTCTTCCTCATTTCCTGCAAGAGTTCAAGGCACACGGGTATTTCAACAATGCAACAAAGCTGCCAAATCGAAATACATACACAATGGTAAATGTCAGAACTGATAGAAGCAGTTACATTTAAACAATATACAAGCGATGAACAACCAATCTAAATATTAAGTGCACGAAATATTAATGTCATTTCTTTGTCATATTTGATGTAATATTACATAATTTAAACAGCGTAATAATAACCAATTTTTTTATTATGTAAGCACTTTAACTGAAGGCATTCAGAAAATGTAACTAGCATTGGGTTAGGGGGTTCAATGCAAATCACACCTTAAAATGTCAATGCGTGAAAAACAAAAAACAACAATTTTTTTTAATCCATGACTCATTTTAATCCAAGAATCATTCTCAAAAGTTAGAGAACATAAAATAATACATTTTTCCATCCATGTTTTAAACGAGGTGTGTAGCCTACACGTCAATGGCGATATTAATAGCAAAGAAAATGACGAAATGCCAAGACGTGTTTGGCTGTATAACAGTAACTCGACTGTCCTTATTCTTATCGACATACTGTACCCCCATGTAGCTAGGCAAGGCAGCTCTAACGGTCCTCCTTTCGGTTAACATCCCCATGGACAAAATTTCGTTATTACGTTTATGGGCTAAGATGCACATATCAAATATAACGGTTCATGCATATTTATCCTCATTTTCACAAGTCTACAGAGCGTAGGATTTTTCCACTCCTCCCCCATTCTTTCACAGATTACATTGTGAAAAGCTAAAAATGATTACCTTTGATAGCAATTTGGAACATCATTTTTCTTTATTTTTTCAAAAGCGTACAGTTGGCTTTAACCCCCCTCCCCCCCCTTCCAGCGTACGGTTTGTTGACTTGTGAAAATGATGATGAGAATGGGTGATCCCTAAATATAAGCAAAACATGGCTACATAAATCCACCCTGAGCACAATACACCAAGAGGTAATGATCGAATTCCCACCTTTGTTTTATCGTAGTCAATACCACAGCTAAGTGCACGAGAGCATTTCCTTGGCAAGCAACAGAACAACCAATCAAATATCGGCATCATAAGTTTAGGGTCTGCGTCTTCGATCTTTTCTGCGCCTGATTTTTAAGTTGGAGATAAAGAGCAAACATAATGAAAGAAAAAATATGAAGGAAGAAATAGAAAAAAACACAAAGGTACTCAAAAAAAGATAATAAAAATTGCCAGGTTAAACTGTAACAGTTCTCTTGCATCAGTGACTGTCAGTTATCATTATTATTATTATTATTCATTTTTATTCCATGGAAATGACGTTAAATTTGTCTGTCAAATTAGTGTTACTTGATATGTTACCTGTTATAAAACTGACAATAAGTCCCACCACGACGACGGTTGCCATGCCAATGCAGCCATTGTATTGGTAAGAGATACTATAAAGACCGTTCAAACCCTCACTGAAACAGAAACAAATACGGCGCTTCAACAAACATCTCATCCCTAATGTGCATGTACGACGCAAAAACAAAATGCATTGTAGCTCACAAATAACTTAAATCATTTGACAGGCAAACATGGTTGTAGAGTCCATGGTTGTGGGGGGGGGGGGGGGGAATTCACCTGTAGATCGGACCACACTACCCGTTTTCAAGGTATCAGACGCGACACCGACCTTGTCTAGTACACGGTGTGATAAGTGTGATAGTGAGGATTCTCAGCGGGGTTGGAAAGTAGTGCATCTCAGCTCAAAATTTGTTCCGGGTATGATACTGTTACTGCCAAATGCGTGCTGACGCACACCTTGAAAACGGGGAGTGTGGTCCAATCTACCGGTAAATTCGGGATCATTCAGTGCCGAGTCTGGTAGTTGGGTAGGCTGGGTAACTTACTCTAAAACAAAATTAAAACTCGAACACCTAACACATTCCATTATTTTACTTTTTCCAAGATTTATCATTTCTAGCTACAGTAGTGCTAACAAAACAACTGTTTTTGGGGATATTATTCATTTATTTCTTTGAAAACATAATTACAGAATGTGTAAATTTTTTGTCTCTCACCTGGCTATCGTGGGTACGGGAGTCGTGGAGGCCCACTTCGCAGTGATATTCAGGTAATTTG